>NW_028324302.1:6807500-7111666 GCF_058129835.1 Hydra viridissima | reverse complement strand
CGGTTGTCTTAGTCTGTATATAGTTTGGTAAAAAAATGAAAGCGTTTCTAAGGGTGACATTTAAAATTTTTAAATGATTTCTTCATATAATAAAAAACTTTATTTAATTTTTAGATGTTTTGCAAAGCAGGATTTGAGGTGTGCATGTATGATAACAACTTGGGTCAACTGACATCTGCTGTTGAGGCAATAAAAGTATTGCTCAATGAATTTTATGAAAAAGGTTTAGTTGATAAAAACTTCACTTCAGTTGATAATGCAATGAGTTTGGTTTCTACAAGCACCACACTTCAGGAAGCTGTTAAAGGAGCCTTGTTTGTACAGGTGTATTTTTTTGTATAATTTCATTTTGCGTGTTTTCTTTTTTGTAATAATTGATAAAATTTACACTTAATCAGAAGTTTAAAAGTTTTAAATTTGATTTAAAATAATTGCACACAACTAATTTAAGTTTGTCACAAACAACTAATTAAGTTTTTCTGTTTTATTAAGGTAGTTTGAAATGGAAAAGTTAAGACCAATCATACAAATTCAATTTCAATGAAAAGTTTAATTTTTAGGAGTCTATTCCTGAGAATCTTGAATTGAAGAAAAGTTTGTTTAAAGAGCTGGACAACATTATTTCAGAAGAAACTATTTTGAGCAGTTCTTCCTCGTGTCTTTTTCCATCTTTGTTTACAAAAGAATTGGTTCATAAAGCACAATGTTTAGTTTCACATCCGGTAACAAAATATTTTTTTATTTAAACTTTTTATTTCTGAAAAATTTTTTTAAATAGTTTTAATTTAAAACTGATATGATTTAATGATAGCAGAAATGTTTAGTTTTTTTAAAAGTATTGAGTTTTAGGAAGCCAAATAATTTGTATTACTTACAGGTAAATCCACCGTATCTTGTACCATTAGTTGAAATTATTCCAGCACCATATACTCATCAGGTAACAATATTTTAGTTCTTAGGTTTCTTTTTATAAAAAATCAACAGTTTTCTTTGGATTTTGAATTTGTTAAAGTTTTGATATCCATCTTTTTAATGAATTTCTTTACATGCAAAAATCTTTAATGTTTAACCAAGTTGATCCATAGATAAATAAAAAATCTTCAATTAAAGGGATATAAGGTGTAAAACTTTGCATGAAGTTGTTTTTTTCTATATCTTAAGTATAAAATCTGCATAAATTGTTTGTTTCTGTTGGAAAAATATGAATAATGACTTTTTATTTAATTAAAAGTTTTGCCACAACTTCATGACATGACATTGAAAGCATTTTACTTTATCTTTTAAAGACAATTTTCTATAAACAATTTCATTTAAATTTGTTTTTAAAATTTTTTATTTATTGTTTTTCTACTTATTAGGTTAACAACAAAAAAACAAACTGAAATCATTTTTAGAACAAAGAAGTTGCCAAGAATTTATAGTGTGTCACAATTTCTGAATTTTTAGTTTAGCAACTTAAAACTGTTATGTTTTTAACTGTTTTTAGATAAAATTAAAATATATTTTTAAATTTTATAAAAAGAAATTAACAAGCAATTAAACTTTGAGGTTCATTCAGATTACACTATCTTAAAGTAGAATTTCAAAATTTTTCTAATAAATAATTTCAAAAGCTAAACGCTTTTGATGCTGTTGTCAACTGATCATTTAATTCATTTAATTTGTTTAAGTTATTAGTTTTTCCTGTTTTTAAGTCAATGATTGATGAAACAATAAAGATAATGAAAGCAATAGGACAACATCCTGTACTTGTAAAGAAAGAGGTGAATGGTTTCATTCTTAATCGCCTTCAATATGCTGTATTGATGGAAGCATGGCGTCTTGTTGAGGTATCTCTCACTTTTTATAAATGCATAATCTTATCAAAGTTGGTCCATTTATTTTTTTTAGAACTATTTAAATGTAAGTAGAATAGTGAACAATTAAAACTGAAATTTCAGCTGAAACCCAGAAATTTTGATTTAGCAAAACTGTAACTAAAACTGTAGCCAAAAATTATGGGAAACTGAAACCAAACAAGCTGAAACTTGAAAACCAAATTAATGCCAAAATAACATAAAATAATTATTTTACATATACAGTGTATCATATAATTCACCACAAAAACTAAACCTTTGTATCCTATAATTCACTACAAAAATATATATTTCTGGTAAACCAATCATATTTTGTCTTCTAAACTACTAAATTTTACATATCAGTGTATCATTGATTGGAGCCAGCCAATTGTGCAAAGCAGAAGGAATTCACTGCATGGTTTTTGGAAAACCACTTAGATAATCTAGACAAGTTTCTGTTGACAGATGAGACATATTTCCATCTAGATGGAGTTTTTTTACACCAAGATTGTCTTTAGAGTAATACAAATTCTTACAGCTGTACCAAAAAGTCGCTCAATTCACCATAGTTGTGCATGTGGATAGATTTTTCCAGCAAAACTGTTGTTCTACCAGTCTTCAAAGAAACCAGCTGTATTTAATGGTGACAGTTATGTATGTTACAGCACCATGTCTATACTTGAAAGCCCGTCAAAAATGTCCATCAACAATATACCAACAAGATGGTAATTCATTCCACATAAAGACAAATGTGCAACAATTTCTAACAGAGACCTTCACAAATGATTGTGTTGTTATCTGTTTTTTCTAGTGGTTCTTGGTTCGTTTAGTGGTTTGTTTTTTCCAGATTTATCTCCTTACAATTTCTGATACTGGGGCAATCTAAAACAGTTGGTGTATGTGGCAGGACCACCCTTAACACCTGAAAATCTAAAGGCTTCAATATCACAGGCTGCTCAGCAAATAACTACTGACAATATTTGACCAGTGCTTCTGTCTCCATTTTCAATATATGGTGCAAAAGGTACCACAAATGCTTCTAAAATATCTGCTATGTATCGTTGAGAAATCAGACATCCACCATCACCAATAAAAAGCTCAGTGCGAGCTGTTAAAGATATTCCACCCCATACCATCAATAAGCCACCTCTATATAAAGTGGTTTCTTAAATGTTACAAGTGAAATATCTTTCATTTAGTCTTCTGTACACTCTTGGAGGGTGATCAGAACTTACAAGGCAAAACCTTGATTCTTCTGTAAATAAGACCTGTCCCCAATCATGTATTTTCCAATTCATATGCCTCCTTGCAAAAGCCAGTCTGTTTCTTCTGTGGTCTACAGACAATCTGGTACCAGTAGCTGTTGTTAGTTTCTTACGCCCTGCAGTTTTTGGGATACAGACACATCATTACTGAAGTTAATGAACTTTTTGGTAGTGAATTGTCATGTATTGGGTTGGGGAATATATTCGTAGCGTTTTTATCAAAGACTTTTATTTAAAGGAAATCTTTACTTATAATAATAAATTAATCGATTATGTATTCGCCATCGCTGTTTACGACCTCCTCCCACCTCTCGACCAATTTGTCAATGCCTTTCCGCCAAAAATTGCCCGGTCTAGTATCAAAGAAGTTATTGACCCAGTTTTTAAGGTCCTCTTCATTATCAAAGGTAACGCCCCTCATATGGTTCGACAGAGATCGGAAAAGATGGTAATCTGTGGGTGCAAGATCCAAAGAATACAGCGGATGCTGAAGGACCTCCCATTCGAGCTCTTGGAGTGTGGCTTTGACGACTTGTGCAACATGGGGTCTGGCGTTGTTGTGAAGGAGTATGGTTTGGCTTTGTCGATGAGGTCTTTTCAGTTGAATAGCTTCATTTACGCGGCGTAGCTGGGCTATGTAGAGCTCCTTGGTGATCGTGACATTCCTATGGAGCATTTCCCAGCATTTCCCACACATATCATGATCTTCTTTGGATGAAGGTCATGCTTGACTCTGGGCTTTGGCGTATCTCCTGGTGCCACCCATTCCTTCCTTTGCTTCATATTAATGTGTAGACACCATTTCTCATCTTCCGTGACGATTCGATACAAAAAGCGCTGTTTATGACCACGTGTTGCTCGATGGCTGGCGAGATGTTGAGAAGCAATTTGAAGGCGATTTTCTTTGTTTACTTTGCTCAACTCGTGAGGTACCCAGGCTCCCAATTTTTCAGCAAATCCCATTGAATGAAGATGGTTGAGAATCGTTTTATGATCACAGTTCATTTTTTTGGCCAATTCACGACTTGTTTGGTGACTGTCCTCCTTTAAAAGTGCTTTGAGATGCTCTTCGTCGAAGTCAGAAGGTCTCCCGCTGCACTATGGGATAAAATAATAAAAATTTATCACAAAAATCAAAAATCACAATTTTTTAATTTTCAATTTAGATATGATTTTTTATTAACTAGTGATTATAGAAATTTGTAGCTAAACGAACTTTGAAAATATCTCTCACAGTATTGATATTGTAGGTTATCGAAATTGATATTTATTAATAAAAAAAAAAAAAAAAAAGAAAATTTCTGATATTTTCCTGCAAAGGATTTGCGCAAACAAGTAGAAGCTTTTCCTACAACACATATTTAGTAGTTACAAATGTTATTCTTAGCAATTGATTGCAACTAATCAGATCTATATTTCTCCACGTATAAAACATTTTAAGAAATATTTAGAGATACGGAATTTGGGGTTATTACCATATTTTTGTCTTTACAAGACCCGCATTCTCCATAGTATCAAAAAGTATCAATTATTTTGGTACCAAATGAAAGGTGAATACTCCGGGTTTCAAAAAGGTTAAGGTTATATACCCCTCAAAATCCCCGTTTGAGAGTTATTGAATTTCAAACAGAATGATGGAACTTCACAAAAACCTCAATTTGAGGGGGGTGTAAAATTTATAAGTCATTAAAGCCGATCAAAAAGAGATTATTGAATCAAATTTGAAGTTTGTCAATGAATACAAATAAAGTTTAAAATTAACAAAAATAATAACAAATTTGACCGATTGCCCTCATTTTTGGGGCTGGGGGGCTAACATTTTGGGGTTTTTGTTGTTCCCAGTCTCCAATCAATGCAACTTTTTGCGTAGCATCCTCATTCCTTATATGTATGAACATACTTAAATATGGAGTTTTCTTCATGTTTCAAAGTTGCTTAGCTCAAACATCAAAAAAAGTTGTCTACGACCTTGCTAATACATACATGTGATCAACTTTATAATTTCCATTAAATATTATTTCTGAAAGCTTACATGCACAAAATATTTATTTAAGTATAACTAGTTTTTAAATAAAATTATGTCATTATGCGTTTAGGGTAGAATTCTTGGTAATGTTTGCATATGAGTAAGCAGTAAATTATCTTGTGACATTTATTATCACTTAAATTCATCTAAACCGATTTTATTAAAGGATCATATAATTAATTTTTATTGCGCATTTCATAAAAGTAATTAATGATGACCGAAAATAGTGAAAATACAGCAGCAATCAGTTTGTTGAAATTTGAGTTTGGAAAATTGTTATTTAAAGAAAATTTTGAAATCAGTTTTTTAAAATGGATTACAAAGATTGAATCATTTTACAATAAAAAATTAACTGAAAGTGGAATTACTGCATTAAAAGAAGATTTGAATAATCTTAAAAGTAATTTCTCTTGAGATTGGAGATTAAGGAATTATGATTCTACAAATCTAATGCGCCATCATCCCACTTACTCTGAACAATTTGTGATCTCTCCTGAGTATTTTGTTCAACCATGCCAAACATCACCATTAAGAAAAAAAGGATGACCATCAAAATCATTAGAAGAATTGTGCGAAAGAAGGCAATATCAGGCGGCAACTCAAATAGCCGAAGATTCTGAAGACTGCATTTATGTTTTACTAAAAGCTGTTCAAACAGCATCACATAGAAAAAGATGTAAATTCCTGAAACAATTGATTAAGATAGTCATCGATAATATTGATAATGCAGAGGAGCTTCTTAGTAAAATCAGTACACAGAAACCAATTAAGATCTGTGCACCCTCTGTCTCTGGAATTTACTAAAGAAACAATGGAACATGTTAAGGTAACCTTCCAACAAATTGAAGAGGACATCAAAAACTTAGCTCCATATCAAACAGATACTGGAGAAGAGTTGCAAGTTAATATTTCATTGTTATTCTTTCTGACTTTAATTAATGGGAAAATTTTAAATTTTTTACTTGACAATAAATCTTCCCAAAGCTGCCCCATTTGTAAATCAACACCAAAGCATTTTAACAACTTGCTAAACTTTGATAATGATCAATTTAAGCCAAAAGGTGATTCGTCCCTTATTTATGGTTGCCAGCCTTTGCATGCTACCATCAACACTCTCAATTGCTTGCTTAATTTATCATACAGAAAAAAGTTAGAATTATGGCAAGTTAAAGGTGAGGAAAATAAAAAAGCTTTAGCTGAAGAGAAGGACAGAGTTCGACATAAAGTAGAGGACTTCTTTAAGATCAAAATTGATAGAACATGTCAAGGCGGACAGGGAAATACAACAACTGGTAATTTATGTTGGAGACTTTTCAGTAAACCTCATGATCTCGATAAAATTTTAGAACTAGATGATGAACTTGTATCAAATTTAAGCACCATTCTAGCTGCCCTTAATTGTCACGAACATTTGGACTTTAAAAAATTTGGGTCCTTCTGCCATGATACATATTCCTTATTTATTAGTAATTATAAATGGTTCAACATGCCTGCCTCTCTTCATAAAATTCTTTGTCATTCAAAAAACATTATTATGACACTACCATTATCACCTGGATTTTTTGGTGAAGAGGGAGCTGAATCTTGTAATAAGTACTATAGGCAGAATCGAAGATATCATTCTCGAAAGTGTTCTCGTAAAAGTAATTTGCTCGATGTATTTAATCGAGCATTAGATTCATTGGACCCTACAGTGTCTTCAGCAAAACTGGATGTGAGAATGAAAAGGATTAAACATCAGGTATCAGAAGCTGTCAAAAATTTCCTATTATTTAAAAATTATGAACAAGAAGCTGATTGGGAGACTACAACTGAGGAATCAAATTTCATGGATTTAAATGAATGTTCTCTTATTGACTATTTTGAAGACATAGACTTAGATATTTAGCAGTAAGTTTTGCATATTTATTAATTATTAAATAACTGCAATATCTACCTACCTATAATATCTTATAATATAGTTCTTTATGCTATTATTAAAAACCCAAACTTTTTTCATTTACTTTTTATTGAGAACTTTTCAAAAAATTGAAAATTGGATGGAGTTATGCACAAAGGAACCAACCCACAAAATCCTTTGTTAGGACAAAGAACAATCTTCAAATCTCTAATTTTGCAAATATTTTGATGAAAACCAATATGGGGTTTATGTAATGACATTTACAGGCATAAACAAACAAAATAATTATCACAAATATTTTTGTGCAAAATTTGTATACTTTTGTCCCATAGTGCGCTGCGATGTGTGTCGTCGACGTCAAAATTGCCATTTTTAAACTTTGCAAACCATTTTCGTGCAGTGGACTCACCTATGACACCATCTCCGTATACGTTGCAAATGTCCCGGGTTGCTTCAGCAGCCTTTTGGCCTCAATGAAAAGCAAAGAAAAGTAGGTGTCGAAAATGTTGTTTTTTACCTCCTGGACATTCCATTTTTAAGCCTTAAAAGTAACAAAAAATTAAATTATTCCAAAAGACGATTAGGACAGTTTTGTAGAGCAGAAAGAGCTCTTGAATGTATATTTACACTTTGTCAAGCAGAAACAAATCTTTGTAAAATAAAATAAAATATAAAAATGCTACGAATATATTCCCCAACCCAATACATCTTCTTGTAATGCTTCTCCTCTATCTGTTGTAACAGCTACAACAGGAGGTTTTTTCCAACCATTATTTTTGGATCAGTGTGATCTGTTGCAAATGTAGACTCAAAATTATCTTCAGAAAAAAATTGACTTATAGAGTGGCCAGTTACCATTGTTGGTAAATGCTGATATGATATTTTTCAATGAAAATGTTCCTAAATATGATGTGTTGATTAAAGGAGCAAGTTGTAAATGGTTATAGCTTTACCAGGATTCAATTGTTAAATAAAGTTTTCAATTTCTCTTTAAATTACCCATATAATCCTACATCATGGTGGGTATGTTACAAATACAATTCTGTTCTCTCTGCAAACAATGATTGCTTCAAGAGTAACATGGAATTTATGATTGTCTGGTAAATTAATATTAAATTATCTTTTGTACAGTTAATGTGATTTTGGACAGGCTTCAAAACTTCAATGAAGCAAACTCCATTTATCAAACCAGTAGGGTTTACTAATCCTAAGCTACTGTCTGGTGCACCATTTAAATATTCTTTTTTAAAAAGTTCTGATACATAGACCTGATTGGTTGCTTGTAAAAGACTTATATTTTCAGATTTGAGTAAACCAAGTGATGGATGACTTCTCATGAATCCTTTCATCCAGTTATATCTTGCTATTGTGTTATATATATATATATATATATATATATATATATATATATATATATATATATATATATAACACAATAGCAAGATATAACTGGATGAAAGGATTCATGAGAAGTCATCCATCACTTGGTTTACTCAAATCTGAAAATATAAGTCTTTTACAAGCAACCAATCAGGTCTATGTATCAGAACTTTTTAAAAAAGATATATATATATATATATATATATATATATATATATATATATATATATATATATCTTGTACAGAAAGTTTAAATGCACTTGTTTTTTTAATGTGTATGATTCTTTTAAGAAATAATAACCCGATAAATTGATGAGATGTGATCCGGATTTATGTTTATTGATACTAATGGTGTAATTTTATAGTGTTAGGGTATTGTATTTGCATCCTTATTCTAATTTTATTTTGCATAAAGACTGCGTCTACATATATATATATATATATATATATATATATATATATATATATATATATATATCTTGTACAGAAAGTTTAAATGCACTTGTTTTTTTAATGTGTATGATTCTTTTAAGAAATAATAACCCGATAAATTGATGAGATGTGATCCGGATTTATGTTTATTGATACTAATGGTGTAATTTTATAGTGTTAGGGTATTGTATTTGCATCCTTATTCTAATTTTATTTTGCATAAAGACTGCGTCTACAATTTGATTCAATCATCAGCAATTTTCAACTGATAAAACTTTGTCAAAAGGTCATATTTTCATGGGTAAAAGAGCTGTCTCATCGAAAGCTAAATGGGAAGTAATTGACATGCATAAAATGAAAATGAGCAATTGACAAATCAGCAGACACTTAAATATTTCTGAATTCAGCTTTTGTACAACAATAAAAAATTACTTATTAATTGGTAGTGTCAATGATAAACCTTGTATTGAGCATCCAAAAAACAGTCAGCTCACAATGAAAATATGCTTTACATGCTAAGCAGAAACAACCCAAAAGTAGGAATATCATCTTTGAGTGCAGAAATCAGTAGTTTGCTTGTAGACAAAACAGTCATATGACAATAAGTAAGTTACTACGCAAAAAAGAATTAAACTCACTTCATGCTGTAAGAATGCCTATGTTGACATTAACTGATTGCAAAAAATGAAAAAAATGGTGCAAAGAGCGTTTAAGTTATTTAGTGGAACAATGGAAAATGATTATCTTTAGTGATGAGTTGAATTTTTAAATTACTAACAGAAAAAACAAGAGATTTGTTTGTCACAAAAATACGGAAAAGTATTTGAAGCAACATACACAGAGCTGTATTCTAAAAGGTGGTGGCTCTGTTGGCATATGAGTATGCATATCAGATTCAGGCTTTGGCTGTCATTAAATAAACAAGGGAGGATTGAACCAGTGTGGGTATTGTGACATTTTGGAAAATTCACTTATCCCTTTCTGTGTTTTATTCCAGGCTGATCAAAACTGGTTATTTTAACAAGAGAATGCTCCATGTCATACAGTGCATTCAATCACCAATTATTTTGTTGAAAGTAGTATTTGCCAGCACAATCACCTGACTTCATGGCTGATGGGGAAGATTCCTGGGGCCCCGTGTGTGTACAAATGATTTTTTAAAGTAATTTTTAAAAGATTTAAATAGTTTTGACTTTTAAAAGATTTAATTAACTTTTATTTTTAATTTTCAATGACCAGAGCATGCTTCTTTTGGTCCTGGGTATATAATTGATCATAATGAGGGCCCCTTAAGAAAGCTTCCCCAGGGCCCGAAATTTCTCTCGGCTGCTATGCCTGACTTAAACCCAATTGAAAATTTATGGAACTGGATGGATTATCAACTAACAAGAAAGCAAATAACTTGTCACGAAATGCTTAAAAAAGAACTGACAAAATTATGGTTTGAAATACCAATCAAGATGATTGAAAATTTTATTGAATCAGTGCCAAGGCATATTTCTCTTTGTACCAGTCCAAATTTACCATAGCTTACAAAAAAAGTGCATTTAAACTTTCTGTATAAGGTGTATATAGATTTATAAAATTCCATTGCAAAATTTTTTTTTGTTTCATTATTTAAAGCTTACTAAAGGTTACTTAAAAAAATCTTTTTTAGAATCTTTATTTCAACAATTTTATCATAAAAAAACTAGACCAATACCATTAAAAATTTGCACTCATGTTAACATTCTGAACACACTGTAGTTTGTTTTATATCCATTTTATTGGGTTGTACTAATTTCTTTTAGTAATTCATAATATTTAAAACAATCAATGAAAGTGAAAAAAATGATATTTAGAAACTTAAAAGGATAACAAAATGTCTAAATGATTAATTTTTTCTTCAATTGTTATTTTGAACATTATATCCCCATAATATCAGATAAGATTTCCTTTTATGGAAATAAAAAGCATGAACTTGAAAAGGGCTAATACATTATGCCAAGCACTCTTTTAGTCAATTCATATACCACATAGCTAACGCTTACAGCAGGAGCAACTTGAAATTAGGAAAAATATCGTGATACAACCCAGACTCTGTTTTCTCTAACAATTAATCTAACCATATCCATTGTACCTTTTTCACAATGGCCTTCAAAATTCGGGTTGCTAGCTAAAAATAAAATTACTGTTATCACCTTATTTATCTCTTCAAATTTCAAGGAACATTTTTTTAATATGATAAAAATGGTTTCCCTTTTTACTTTTTTTTTTTTTTTTTTTTAAATTTTAGTTTTAAACTTAAACTTGAACTAATTAAAACATTTTAATAAAACATTTTAATAAAACATTTTAATAAACACTCAAAAAAGTAGCATATTTACCATACACAGTAAAATGTGAAAAAAATCAGCAGCAGCAAATTAAATAAAAGGTAAATTTACAGGAAACAAGTGCTTAAAACTGAAGTATATTTTCTGTGGAAGAAGTGATTATAAACAATATTTATTATCTGCATTCAAAAGTTGAAATTGATTTAAAATGGCGGAGTATCTGCCTATATACGAATGCTCCCCTCTCTCTCCCCAACTAAGAGTACTTTAAATTGTTTAAATTTAGTGTTTTAAATATTTATTTAAAAAAGTAAATATATTTTTAGATGATAAAAAATAGGAAAAATTACAAAAAAATATTTTTTCTTTTTTCTGTTTGCAAACCTGAAATTGAAACTTTCTTTGTTTTTATGATTTCATTAAGGATGGTATTTGCTCACCTGAAGATGTTGATACAGTGATGACACAGGGGCTTGGTTTGAGATACTCATTAATTGGTCCATTTGAAACAATACATCTAAATGCTCCTAATGGTGACTAGAATTTTTTTGTTTTTTAAAGTTGTAATATAATAAAGTTATGTTTTTGTTGTTGCTTCAAATGAGGAATATTGCTAAAGACTGTAATTCATTTACAGTTCTAAAAAAGCTATAATGAAAATATACAACAAAATACATTCAAGGGTTAACTCAGTTGCTAGTTTTATAAAGCAGGTATAATTGTATGCCCTCAATACACTTAGCCTTGACTCAATTTCATATAAATTTCTTTTAACTGGACATATTAAGAATGAGGAAGGCTGTATGAACTTCTGCATTTAAAAAGAAAAGGCTAGAATGCTTAAGAGCAGCACAATCTATGTTCCTTTGCAGTGGATTCCAGTGATAACTTTGGCAAAGAAAAACAGACCCCGTACAAAGTTATACAAATTGACACAGGGAACATTAAAACTTTTAAAACCTTAACAAGTTTTATGGGTAAAAATTTTAGTAAAGTTAAAGACAATTAGCAAGTCAATTAGAGGAGGTATTAACGTATTGAAGGTTGAGAGAGCTTTCCTCTTATATAGCTGTTGCTAGGTTTAAATATAATTTTATAATTAGAAAAATTTTATTTTGCATTATAACCTTCTGTTTGGTTGCTCCTTGAATGATCATTAAATCAGAGCAAATATTTTTTCATAAATACTTAAGTGCAAAGGTCACATATTTTGTTATTAATGAATTTTATTTAATAAAATTGTTCTTTAAAAAAAGATTTTTTTTGGTCAGTTAAATTTTTGTGTATAGCAAATCCATAATACATTCCTAGTTTATCATTCTCAACATCGTTTTCACATTATGATAAACAAAATGAACACTAATAAATAAAGTCTTGATAATAATCATTTTGAATATATTTATACATAACAATTGAGTTGGTGAGAATCAGAATGGTGTAGTCAAAAAAAAAAAGAGCTTATTGAAGTCAATGGTTGACATTATGATTAATGTATGACATTATGACACAATGGTTACATTATTTATTTACTTTTTTTTGACTTACACCATTCTGATTCTCACCAGCTCACTTAGTCTGATCACTCCGGGCTATCTATTTATCAACCTATCTACACAGTTTTTTTTGTTACCATTCTGTACCAGTGAACTTCATTCAAAAATTAAACTAACAACTCAGTTGTTGAGTCAAGTATCAAAGACAGCAGATTGGGAAGTACATGATAATTGTCTTCAAAACATAATCTAGATAATACAATAACTAAACCTCTAAAAACAGGTCCATTACTTACACAAAAATCTTAAACACCAATATGTTTCTTTATATATATATATATATATATATATATATATATATATATATATATATATATATATATATATATATATATATATATATATATATATTTTGATTTGTATTTCTTGGCTGATGATTGCCGTTAGGCATGAAACTTTAAGTACCATACTTAGTAGTTGTTTCTTCGTTTTAATATATATATATATATATATATATATATATATATATATATATATATATATATATATATATATATATATATATATATATATATAGATAGATAGATAGATAGATAGATAGATAGATAGATAGATAGATAGATAGATAGATAGATAGATAGATAGATAGATAGATAGATAGATAGATAGATAGATAGAGTTAGAGCATTTAACATATACAGTACTGTGAATAAGTTTTAGCCCACTTATTAAAACTCATGTTTTTTTTTTACAGATTTTGAATAATAGCTTCCGATTATTTTTTTATATAAGATAATGTCTAACTTCAAACAATACTAAACACTATTTTAACAAACAAAAGCAATATTTATCAAAATTTTACATAGATTTTTGTATTTAGATATCTAATGTGTTTATTTTTATTGTATGCTGATCTGAACCCAATTTGTATCAGCTCGTTTGTTTTTAGTTTGCTCTTGCATTTTTGTTTATTTATTGCTGTGAAGGCTTCATATTAGATGATAGTACAGTTAACAAAGATATTTCATAGATATTGTGTGTTTAACATTATTTTTTGTTTTTCTAAGAGCAAAACTTCTAATTTACGTTTTGTTTTGTTTTTTTTCTTTTGTATTATTATTTTTATTGTTATTTGAGTAATAAAATGGGTAAAATTCCACTACTGGAACGTAAAAAAATTATCGTGCTTCATGAAGAAGGTTACTCTCAACGACAAATTGTCCGAAAAACAAAATATTCAAGGACAGCCATTAGAGAAATTATAAAAAAATTTAAAAACACGGGATCTCTTGAGGATAAAATTCGAAGTGGAAGACCTCCAAAGCTTACAAAACATGACATAAAGTATTTTTAAAATGTGTCTCTGCGAAATCGGAAAAAAACCTCCAGTGAACTAGCCCAAGACATTCAGGCTGCGACTGGGACAAATGTTTCCTCATCTTGCATTCGACGACATTTGCTAAAAGCTGGGTTAAGAGGGTGTGTTGCAGTTCAAAAACCTTTACTACGTCGTGGCAATAAAGAAAAAAGACTAAAATATGTAAAACAGCATAATAATTGGACGCAAGAAATGTTAAACCGTGTTCTATACACAGATGAATCAAAATTTGAATTGTTCGGTAGCAGAAGACGACAGTATGTAAGAAGAAGGGTAGGAGAGGCAAATCGCCCTGATTGTCTACATCCAACAATCAAGCATGGGGGAGGTTCTGTTTTAGTTTGGAGTTGTATTTCATCATCTGGAGTAGGTGATTTAATCAGAATTGATGGCAAACTGACAGGAGAACAGTATAAAGAAATTTTAAGACATCATGCAATACCAACTAGAATGAGATTAATTGGAAATAATTTCATTCTACAGCAAGACAATGATCCCAAATATTGTTCCCGAGTGGCCAAAAAATATTTACAGAACATGTGTGAGGAGGGAGTTCTCGAAGTAATGAACTGGCCTCCTTAAAGTCCAGATTTGAACATTATTGAACATGTTTGGGATTATTTGGATAAAAAAAAAGGCTGAATATAACCCCAAAAATGTCGAAGAATGTTTTCGAATATTAAAAAGAGAGTGGGACAATATTCCACAAAATTTCATTACAAATTTATATGAATCAATTTCCAGGAGATTCGCTTCTGTGATCAACGCAAAAGGCGGACATACGAAGTATTAATTGTTCTTTCTTTTTGTATCATATTTTATCAAATTATTTCTAGATATTTTTGTTTATAATATATGTGTCTATTAACCTGATTTTTTTTTACTTTATAAGTCCTTCATATTTTTACGATAAAATCAAAAATAATTATAAACTTATGGTGGGCTAAAACTTATTCACAGTACTGTATATTAAATGTCCTTTTAACTTTAAAAAACAACATTTTGTCAGCTTTTGAAGGGTTTTTTTCTTTCACTACAGGTTGCTTTACAAGCAAATAAGGCAGCAGCAAGATTGATATCACATTTTTCTTCTAAAGGCTAAAATAATGTCTATTGATAAAGAATAAAGTTTAAGTATAATAAAAATTAGATTACGATATAATAAAATATTTTGAACTTCGATTTACTTATCGTAGTTATAGTTTTGGCAATTGGGTTTTCATTTCTTTTGTTCTGAAAAAAAATTATATTTAGTTTAAAAATTTAAAATATTACCAAATGAAAGTTTGAACAAAATATGAACATAGCATATTGTGAATTCAACGCTGAATGGAAAGAGGGGGTGTGCTCTTTCCATAATGTCTGAAAGTGAGTGTATACTCTCCGTAACAGAAAAGCAGTTTGCTTGGTGGTTTAGCGTTTTAGTTATAAAAAAAGTGTATTCTGGAAAGATATTTCAACAGTAATCATGCCTATTTGCCAATTTAAAATATGCAATAGTGTCTGTTTATTGTTAAGAAGTATGGAATCAAGTCAGCTATTTTACTAAGATACACGAGCAAGTATATTTTCAAAAATAGAGCAAATTGAACAAAAATCGTATGAAGTGGCTCTTTTAGCAAAGAAAAAGAAACAATTTATAGACGGAGAGGAGATTATGAAGCCAGTTAATAGAACAGCTGCCAAAATGTTAGGAGACAATAATACTGCACCAAAATTAAAAAAAATTCCACTAACAATTTTTGTTAGGGCCACGAACAAAATTTTTATTAAATTTTTAAAGATTATTAAAGAAATGCTGGGATTTGCGTCGATAAAAAGTACGGTCGTATTTTTTTGACTTGCAGCCGGATTTGACTATCAACCGGGTTTCAGTCGATAAATGAGCTGGAAGATATGTTGGATGTTTGTCTTTGCTAGTGAAACGATCTATGAATGTGATTCATGTTACGGATGTAGTGATGAATAAAATTTGGACTAAATCATTTTTAGGTGAGAAGTAGGGTTATTTCAGAATTTGAAAAAAAAAACAAAAAAAAAACCTGTCGGTGTCCACTCAAATTGCAGTTAAATCTGGTTCATTCTCAAATTGCCATTCTAAAATTAAACCAAAATTTAAATATTGCGAAATTCTTTGAATCTCATTTGAGATTAATATATATTATATGATATATTATATGATATATTATACTACTGTGATCAAAAAGTAAGGTGAATTTTTAATTTAAACTTCCCGCCTTATTCGAATCGTCCAATCTTTTTTATTTTTAAGTTGGTAGGAATGTCATTAACATTTGCGCCAAATTACATGTCAAACTCATAATTATTTTTTTTTGTTTACGCTTGTTTCTGAAGTACCAAAAGTGCATTCGGCGATTTTCACGATGTCTAATTTTGTTGAGCAAAGAAGTGCTATTAAATTTTGTTTGCGGATGATATTTCTGCTGCTGAAACGTATCGAATGTTGCAAAAGGCCTTCGGTGAAGAGACTATGTCTCAAAAAAATGTTTACAAGTGGTACAAAGACTTCAAAGAAGGCCGAGAACGTGTTGATGACTTGGAACGCTCCGGACGACCATCGACTTCGATTGATGATCGCCACATCAACAAAATCAAAGAATTGGTGCTTGCAAATCGTCGGTTAACCATTCGAGACCTTGTTGACATGGTTGGAATATCATTTGGGTCGGTGCAAGCGATTTTGAAGGATCATTTGGGCCTCAGAAGACTCAAATCACGTTTGGTGCCGAAATTTCTCAATTTCTTTGAAAAAGAGCGTCGCGTTAAAACGTGTGAAGCAATGCTTTCTGACTATCAAGACGTATACAAACAAATTATTACTGGCGATGAGACTTGGGTCTACGCATACGACCCTGAAACAACCGACCAATCGAGTGAATACCGTGAAAAAGGCGAGCCGAGACCGAAGCAACCACATCAAAGTCGCTCAAAAATCAAGGTCATTTTGACTGTTTTCTTTGATTATTGTGGTGTCGTGCACTACGAATTCCTTCCAACCGGCCAAACTGTCAACAAGGAATATTATTTAAGCGTTATGCGACGTTTGCGTGAAGCTATTCGCAAAAAGAGACCGGAATTATGGGCCAATAACTCTTGGATTTTGCACCACGATAATGCGCCTTCGCACACAGCACTGGTTCTTCGTGAGTTTTTTGCCAAAAACTCTACCCATGTTGCTCCACAACCACCGTATTTGCCCGACTTAGCACCGTGTGACTTCTGGCTGTTCCCAAAGCTCAAGAGACCACTCCGGGGAAATCGTTTTGAGTCCATTGAAGAGATCCAACGTGAATAGGCACGCGCATTGAAGGCTATCCCTACCGAGGAATTTTCGGCATGCTTCGAAGACTGGAAAAAACGTTGGCAAAAGTGCATTGGGGCCGGGGGGATTATTTTGAGGGGGACGATACAGATTTGGAAGAATAAATAAAGATTTTTCATTTTATAAAAAAATTCACCTTACTTTTTGATCACAGTAGTATAAAATATTATAATTCTTATTTGAATCTTGTTCGGCCATATCAAGGTTCGTTTTTTAATCGAAACAAAGAAAGTTGAAGAGTTTTAAGAATTAAAGTTTGCTTTAAGTTTTGCATTTAGGTTTTAACCAAGTATGGTGAAATAAATATAATTGAAAACGCCATACCAAAACGATTTCATGATAATCCAAGTATGAATGATTAAAAACCCGTAATTCGATTTATGATTCGTATATGGCAATAGTTAAAATATTTTAATTTACAGCTGCAACTTATCATCCTTCACGTATTTGTTCCTTTTTCACAATTTTTTTATTTTTCAGGTGTGAAAGATTATTGCGAACGGTATGGAGCGAATATAGAATCTATTTGCAGAGAACAAGAAAGTACTAGATCTTGGTCTGGTCCTACTATGGAAGCAATTCATCAAGCGATGTGTGAAAAAATTCCTCTAGATTCATTAAATAAAAAACGCGCGCTACGTGATCAACGATTAAGTGCACTAGCTGTTCATCGTAAGTACACAGATCCTCAATGAAGTCATCAGAAATATTTGCATTAAGAATTTTTGTATTTATTCTTAGATATCTTATAAATTATTCTTAGATATAATTTATTCAAATGTTGTTGCTGGCTCTTTTTTAGATAACCGATGAAAAATTGAAAACCTTAAAATATTCCTTAGTTTTTCGAAAATATAACCGTCAAACCCAACGAGTCATGAAGATACGTTTATAAATCATAGGCTAAACGAATCATGATTATTTAAAATCTTAGCAATAATAACAGGCTATTTGGGCTCATGCAAAAGTTTCTGGTTAATCTAATCAATCTATTCCTACTTCCGTTTCCCCTTCCCCTCCCCCCCCCCCCACGTCCCCCCAATTGTAAAGGTCATGTTAGTATTACTGCAACTTAAAATAATCTTTATTAAAGTTAAAGATCTAATTTCCGGTTCTCTCTTCATCCTGTTCGTACTTTGTCTATCAACATTTTTGGAAAATTTGATTAAGAAAAAACGTATTTAGCTAATCTGGTCCCGGAATTATAATTTAGGACAATAGTTTACTTGCAACCAGACGTCTTTGGCCTTTGCTTAGTTGTTATGGTGTAGTTAATCGTATTGGAGCACCTCTTTGACTTCAATCTCAGAATCTCGATGAGATCTAGAACTGAAGTCGGTTTCTTCATCTCTCCTTTTTATATTAACACAGACTTACTGTCATTTTTCATCAGTCAAAAAAATTATCACGAATGAAAACCAAACTACTTTCTGCTCGAAAGATGGTTCTTAAAATATTCTAAAAGAACAATCCTTTGATTTTGCAAAAAGTTTTTTTTTTTTTTTTTTTTTTTTCTCGTTTTAAATGTTAAAGCGATGACTAACAAAACAATTCGAGAAAAATTTTATTAACTTTCTCTTTGATATTGATACGTTGCCAAGGAGAAGATTAATTAACAAATTTCTGAACTCTGATCAATTTGATGATCAGGGTTGTCAATAGCACTTTTCAAAATAACTACTAACTCAATTTAAAATTAACTTTCTCATAAAATTTCTCTTAAATAGCTTCATTATTCACAAAAGTAACCATAGTAGCTATTAACATAAAAACAGCCTAAATAAAAAGAATGAGGATCTTATGCATTGTTTTGGTTATTGTTAAAAGAAAAAAAAGTAAACGCGTCATGCTTTTGTGTTAGCTAATCTTTTGGAAACCTAGGTAATTAGTGTAACACGGTAACTACGTGAAATATTTTAATGAACTCTTTCGTCGAATATTTCAAAACGTTATTTTTTACTTTTAAAGTTTCATATATTTTTCTTTTTTATGACAGTTTTTTAAATTGAGTTGGTCGTTTATTTTCTGCCTTCAATCAAATTAATCTAAGATTAATTTTGATAGTCTGCAGATAACAACTTTATGATGGCATTTGATAACCCTCGTTGATTGGCCAATATACCATGAAAAAGAGAATTAAAAGATTATAAAGTAATGGTTTCAAAACATTTTCGATTTAACTTAATGTATAAGTCAATTAATAGAACGCAACTGCGTATTGACTTCGTGTATCCTCGCTTTAAATAAGTGAAAGTTGAGATCAGAGGAAAATCAGCTCATCAAATTGTTCTCAAACATGAAACTGCTGAAGAAAATTAATTTTTTTTCTAAAGGTATGAGACTTGAAATCATTTTTTCGTTTGATTTACGTGGTTTACGAAGTTTTAAAAAAAAATTTTTCGAAATTCATTTTTTTGTTTAGGTCGTCATTACCGTCCTAATTCATTCAATGATAAAAAATCATGGGAAATGAATGAAAAAGATTTAGGCAAAAAACTTGCTATGATTCATTCAGAACAGATAGTAACCGATGTTGAAGCAGAAAATATACAAGTTGGAAACATGGAACCGAGACAAGTTATACTTAAGCTTGAAAAAGCCCGCAGTGGTCCAACGCTTTATTCAAGATTTATAAATAATAGCTCACTAGAAGATCTAAAAGATGAAAGCAACAACAATTCAGCTTTAATTTCTAAGCAACACGAAAGCGAAGAGTTGTATGCTATAGTCACAAAAAAGAATCAAACTCAAGAAAAAGCTAGGCGAGCAAATAGTTATTCACCAGAAACCAACCAAGGAATAAGTACATTATTTTCAAGCTCGCCATTGAATTCCGACATGAGGTGTACAACTATCATGGTTCCTAAAAACTATCCTTCTATAGGTACATAGGCTATTTATGTTCAACTTTTAAAAATCTAGCATTGACGAACTATTATTAGATCATGAAATTAAATTCGAGAAACATTCTTCTTTTAGGTATCAGCATATCAGGCGGAAAGTGCATAGATCAGAATCGCTATATTAGAATAGTAGCTTTGCATCCTGGTGGTGCGGCTGATGAAACTAACTTAGAGGTAAGAAAGATTATTAAATAAAAAGTTTCTATATGTTAATAGTAAGAAAGTCTATGTAAGTAAATATGTAAAATAAATATTCTTCGTTTTAAGTTATATAAATGAGTTTCAATTTAGGTTGGTCAAGTTATCATATCAGTAGATGGTACGAGCTTGCTTGACGTCACACATGAAGAAGCAGTGGATTTAATAAGGTCCTCGTATTTAAGAAACGATTCATCAAGTATGGAGCTATCAGTTGCTTCTTTTTAATAAACATGTGCTTGCTCTCTATACTGTTCGAGGGATTCTTAACTGTTTTCCTCGTATAAAACAATACAGCGAGAATATAAATATTGTAAATAGTTGTAAATAGTTAATAAAATTACATTTTATAGTTTTACATAATAAAAGGAATTTTTACGCTTGATGGTTTTAATATAACTACATTAATACAACCAATAAAGTTTTTATGATATTTATTTTGCTGCATGTTTTAAGCAAACTAAAATAAATAGTTGCCGTAGATACTGACATCAGATTATAGTATTACTCTATACTATTATTAGTTGTATACAGACAACATCATAGAGCATTAGCAGCATCAGTGAGCATATGTACCCATGTTCCCTCAAGCAATTGGTGGATTGGTGTTGAGTAAAACGTTTAGATTTCTTTTTTACTGATTCTTTTTATCATTTTTTTTCAAATTTTGGTTTAAAACTGTTTTTCTAAAACTTTTAATCAGATTAAAATTATTTAAAGATTAAAAAAATTCCATCAAAAAAAAAAACTATAAAACTATAAAAATTATGATAAACTACGATAATTAAAATAGTTGTAAAAAATTTTCAACTTCAAGTGAAATTTGAAAACCAGGCAAAGAACATCGACGTTTGACACCTGGCAAAGCACGTCGGACTTCAATTTTAATAAGGGGTTCAAAGGTTTAGCAAAGAATAAAAAGTGTTTGTATTTTATATTAGTGCAAACTAGTAGGTAAATCTCACTCACCAGGGTAAAATCTCACTCACCAGACGGGTAAAAACAATTCAGCAAATGTTTGTTTTAAAGTGTATTTAGGAGGGAGGTTAATAAACATAATTTTTATTCATTTTTTGTTAATCAAAATTTTATAGATTTTGTTTAAAGATTTTAAAGTACGTTTTATGTTTAAATTATTTTTGTGTGTGTGTGTTTTTTTTTAATGTATTTTTTTAGATTTTTTTTCCTCTGTATTCTTTAAATAAAGAAGAATTCAAAGTAAAAGTGCAAAAAAAATGCTAACATATTTTACTTTTATCAGAGCATCGAAGATAATAAGGTTTTAAACACATCGTTATTTTAACTTTGACATGTTCTTTTATTTCAACTTAAAGTCAAGATATTGTGCTTGTTATTTCTGTGATTATGGTAATTGATTATAGTACTACAAATAATCAAAGTATTAAATAGTCTGGAAACAAGTGCTAGCGGGTCGTTTTAATGAACAAACTTATGTTCATCTCACTGATCACAAAATGATAACTGGATTAAAGCCAAATACTAAGGAAATCGAAAAAATCGTAAATAAGAAATATGTTTCAAATTCTGTAATTAACTAACAAAAATGTTGACATTCTTCGACATATCCCAGCCGGCAAAAAGATATCTAAAATGCATCTAATATACATCTGGAAATCGGTCTTATTTATTTTTTATCGAATAAAATACATCTAAAAGACATCTACAAGATAGACGTCTATTTAGCGTTTATTCATGACGTGAATTCAGACATCTTTTAGACCAGTTTTTTAGATCTATATTAGATGCATTTTGGATGTCTTTTTGCCGTCTGAGTTAAGTTTAAAAAGTTTTTAAAAAATTACACAAGTAAAGAAACAATTAGGTTCAAATTGTTGAAATTTATTTACCAAGATTAAAAAAACAATTAAAGTTAAAAATAAAAAACTATAGTTCTGTATTGAGTCCTCCAACTCGGTATCTGAAAAATGACTAACCTCAAAAATGATAATAAAACTCTAACATGAATAACTTTAAATATGATTACATATTGTAATAGTTTTCGGTTTATTTTTAAAAATAACAAGCTCTATTTATTAAAAGACCGAAGAGACAATAAAAAGTAAAGCTTTATCAAGAATTTGGTTTATTATCATTTTGTTTATTTTTAATTCATTTTTTACTTTTCTGCTTTACGCCATACTTTTATAGAAAGATTAAAATAAATATAGTTCGAAATAACCAACAGTCCGAATAAACTAAGATATACCACGATGTCGGTAGCAATAGCGAGCGAAATAATTCTTCTAACATTTTGAGAAGTCTTTTCTGCCTTTGCTAAATCTTGTCGATAAAGTGCAGATTCAACCTGACGGGAAAAAAAGTAATGTAATGAAAAATGAAATATTCTTAAAAAAAGAGAGACCAAATAAAATAGCACTTCGAAATCTTGAATACCATTTTATATCATTAGTGCATTTTTCACATGTAAATAAATGCACTAATGTTTTAGAAGACATGTAGAATAATTTAAAAATCTATACATGAAATATATAAAAATTTTCACTTATCAGCTTGTTGCTAAACTTCATAAAAACATCAAAGATATGACTAGTTTTGACAATGAGATATGACAATTTTTTCTTTTTTCCTCTTCATTAATCTCTATATAATTCTTCAGATAATAATAATAATAATAACAATAACAATAACAATAATAATAATAATAATAATAATAATAATAATAATAATAATAATAATAATAATAATAATAATAATAATAATAATAATAATAATAATAATAATAATAATAATAATAATAATAATAATAATAATAATAATAATAATAATAATAATAATAATAATAATAATAATAATAATAATAGCAATAATAATAATAATAATAATAATAATAATAATAATAATAATAATAATAATAATAATAATAATAGCAATAATAATAATAATAATAATAATAATAATAATAGTAATAATTATATTAATAATAATAATAATAATAATAATAATAATAATAATAATAATAATAATAATAATAATAATAATAATAATAATAATAGTAATAATAATATTGATAATAATAATAATAATAATAATAATAATAATAATAATAATAATAATAATAATAATAATAATAATAATAAAAATAATAATAATAATAGTAATAATTATATTAATAATAATAATAATAATAATAATAATAACAATAATAATAATAATAATAATAATAGTAATAATAATAATAGTAATAATAATAATAATAATAATAATAATAATAATAATAATAATAATAATAATAATAATTTATATATAGTGTAAAAAGTCCTAAAGTATTTGTTTATGAAGTTGGTGAATATTTAGTGGTCGCCCCAGGGCAATTTATAAAACTCCTTAAAATTACAAATATCAGAAATGGAACAAAAAAATGGCCTCCGTTTTCTTATCTTAAGTCGGTAATTGACCAATCAATTTCAATAAAGTAAAAACCAAATTAAAGCTCTTTTTACGCACAGCAATGTTTTAAATAGAATTGATTCAAATATATTAAAGCGACAGTAATAATTGCGAAATTGGCCAAATTTTTACAATTCAATATTATTTACAATAAGATTTAAATCTCTTTTTTTAAACTTTTTTAAGAACTCATATTTTAATTCTTGAAGAGGACCCTTCACACTGGCTAGCCAATAAATCATATATTGAGTCGAGAGAAAGCCCCTTAAAGCCGTTAAGGGTTGTGCAAAAAAGGGATGGAGTTAATACAAGACTTTAATTCTGTTTAAACAAAAAATGAAGCACAGCAACTGTTTGTGCTAAATTTAGTTGAAAAAAAAACAGAGCTTTCTTGCCAGATGAAATATACCAAGAGATAATACTCATAAAACATCATGTGAGGGGTACTTTGTTGCTGACATAAATTGGTGTAAGGTGTGTACTAAATACTTTAACAATAATTTGATTTCATATTGAAAAAAATGAAAAAGAAGCTCCATTATTTAATTGAATGAAAAATATGGTTTTATTAATTAAGCCCAGAACATAATTAGACGCTCATTTTTGTTTTATATTAACTAGAGCAGAAATAAGTATATATACGGAAGAAAAATGAAGGTATGGAAGAAAAACGAAGAAAATGCTTTTTGTCATAACCCAGATAACACACTAGCATCGGCCCGATGTCGGCGCGACGTCCGCATTTAATCGGCTATAGATGTAATTTTGATGTACTTTTAAAGGGTGGCTGCTCATCGGCAGGACGTAAACAAAAACGTAAAAATAACATTGAAATTTACCTTATAATGATGAATAAGCTGATGAATTGCCGATCAAGAACTGTCTGGAAAAAATACATTTAAGTTATATATGACATATATAAAATATATTCTATAGTAAGGTTACCAATAAAGGTATATTTGATATAGACTCTATAAAATAAGAAAACAACAATAATATTATCAATTATTACAATAAATAATTATAACTATATAATACATTTCATATAGGCTGTTTGTTGTGTAAAGTATTATATGTTTATAGGATTATCATTTACTTTTATTTTGTCATTTATATATTACTTTTTAAAACTGTAGACATGACCAAAAAAAGTTTATAATATAAACTTTAAGTAAAAATAAATCATATTTAAATAAAACAGCTATATTGTATTATTTAAGCGACCACTAACTTTAAAAAGAATTCTGTGATATTAATTCCTTCTTTAAAATAACTAAATACAAAAATATTGTAAACACACTTATAATTATGTGTAAGTCAAAAGTTAGTAAAAAAACATTCAAATAAAATATCTAAAAATAGCAGAAGTTGATATATATATATATATATATATATATACATGGCCGCCGAGAGGGGAGGGTGGACGAGGAAGATTCCCGGGGCCCCCTGTATCTACAAACAATTTTTTTAAAATCATTTTAAAAAGATTTAAATAGTTTTGACTTTAATTAACTTTCATTTTTAATTTTCAATGACTAGAGCACGCTTCTATTGGACCTGGGTATACAATTGATCATAATGAGGGCCCCTTAAGAAAACTTCCCCAGGGCCCGAAATTTCTCTCGGTGGCTATGTATATATATACATATATATATATATATATATATATATATATATATATATATATATATATATATATATATATATATATATATATATATATATATATATCATTATGCCTTTTATGCTTCATTTCTTATCGGTTTTGCATCCCGAGAAGAATAAACAAAAATAACACCTCAAACATAAAAAATCGGAATATTATCGAAGCTTTGTAGTTAATCCTAAAAAAAATCTTCTGCATTTATCCCAGGCAACTCTTTCTTGGTCTCCTCTCGCCTTTTGCGACCTCCACCTCTATCAGATGAAACACTTAACCATGTTTTTATTGCTGACTGAATTTCAGAGTTTTTGGCTTCCTTTGTCATGAGATTTGCACGCACAAAGTCTGTATAATATATAAATATACTGTAAACCCTTTGTGTTTGCAAAGCAATCGAAATATATCAATACTAATTACATTTCAAAAAGTACTTAAAAGATTAATAAAGCTGTGATGTAATGGTTTGTATATCTGAAAAGATCACAAGTCAGTGGTGCGAGCACACTAAAATAAGTTTTAACTACCTTTTCCATATTCTTTACTTCTTTTACAGTTTTCTTTAACCTAAAAATAATTATATACTTTTTTATACACTCAAATGACAATTTACAATTTCACTTCTCAAACTACCAATTTCATTTTAAAATATAAAACTAATGTATACATTTCTCAATCAATATAGTCTTTTTCAAGTCTATATTTTGAATGTATTTTGTAAATGTAATAGTATAAAATTAAATTTTTAATTAAATTTTAACAAGGCATAATTGCTCAAGCAAATTGTATAAAAGAAAATTTTTTTTGATTTAGCTTCTTCAGTCATGGAATATATATATATATATATATATATATATATATATATATATATATATATATATATATATATATATATATATATATATATATATATATAATAAAATACACGTTTTGTAAATTTCTAGCAATAGCTTTATTTCATTTTTGGTATTAAAAAGTAAGTCTACAAAATAAATTTAATAGTTAAAAAAACTTGCCTTTCAATTTGTTATAAAGATAAACTTTGATAGAGAACTCAAATCTCAAATATTAAGTTTACTAAAGTCTAAAACTTACTTCGGCTGAAAATTTCAAAATATTGGTAATTAAAACTTTAAGACGATTGTCGTAAATTGACGCATTACTTAAGTAATGAGTCAATTTGTGCAAGCTTAGTATAATTTCGCCTGCGCATTGTAAACGTTCACAGAACAAGTCGTTTTATAGTGTGTTCGCAGACACCAAGCCGATTATGTTTTCCGATGGAACATAAGTTGATATATTTAATTTGTCGGACAAGTAAAATAATGTCAATCTAAAGCTGATAAAAAAACACGTCAGCAAGACATTGGGCCGACGTCCATGTGTTATCTAAAAATACTGCTGATTAGAATGCAATTCTGCCAGGCTTGCGGCTGAGCTAACTCCCATATTTAATTGTTTTAAATAAAAGCTTAGGTATCAAAAGATGACGCTGAATATAAGAAAGATAATCAAACTTAAAAATATGAAAAGTTAAAAAAAAAACTATGAAATTTACAACATTTATAAATTTATAATTTACAAAAAAAACTATACTTTTATGGAAAAACAATGAAAATCCAGCAACTTGATGTTTTTCATACTTTGAAGATATTATGAACCTTGATGAATACCTTGTAACTTTTTTTCTTAAAATCAAATATGAAACAAACCTTTATGTTTCTTTGTATAACTTGCCAACATTCTTCTGTAGGTGTGACTCCTCCCTTCTAGACGGGAGGTAATTTTTTGCTTGCTCCGCATGCGCTTTTGAAACAAGAACCTGATTCATTACAAAATAAGCCCATCGCATAGGATGCTGATAGAGTATTGAAACTTATATAGAAAAAAATTAATAGATCTACTCGCTACTTTTCAGACATACAACAAGATTCTGAAACAGCACAAAGAAAGATCGGTTGGTTGAAGGACTTTAACAAAACTGGGTCTTTTAATAGAAAGCTGAAAGTTAATTCGTGGAAAAAACTTTGATTAACATTTCAGTAAGATGGTTTACACATTTTTATTTTAATCAACAATTCTATCAATTAATCAATCATATATATATTCCGTGTATACAAGAAAGTTATTCATATTATATATTAACATTTAAACCAACTTTAAAAAATACATAATTACGGAAACTCGAGTTGAGTTATTTCAAATCGTTTCATATTGAATTTGTAAGAGTTTGGGTTATATCTAAGCATAACGTTAAGATTGGGTTATGTTTAAGCATAAGGTTAGGATTTGTCTTAAGTGAAGCTTTATCCCAGAAAAACTCAAAATAACATGTAAAGATTTCAGTTAATTTAACCCTAACCCCCATGTTAAGTTGATTTAAAAATTTTATGAACCTAAACATTTACAATAGTTAATGCACTCTTAATATTTATATTCAGCACCTTTTTCATGGCTTCTCTATTTAATTTTTGGTCTGCAGCAGATTTAAAGCATTTTAAAGTTAACATAAAAAATATGCTGATATCGTAGAGGTACTCTAAAAAGATCTAGAACTAAAAGTTTGTCCTCACCAACATGTAAATACTTTGAACATGTATTTTGTTCATAAAAAATTTGTAACAAGCCACTAGAGAGTAATATCAGCTTGACTACTGAACACGAGATCAAAGTTTGTCATCATTAAAAGTGTCTTTTTTTTTTTCCACTTCTACTTCGGGCTTTGCCATTACCCCAAAAAAGAATTATTTGTAAGAAAATGCAAAAAATCCATTACATTCGTCATAAAATGTTGATTTATTTCAAAACCATGTTAAAGAGCTAGACGATCGCATATTCTGCCTAATTTAAGAGAAAAGCAAAATCATGTACCTGTGTTATGGGGATCAATAAGCAGGGTAAGGATAGTTAAATTTGGCCAACCTTTATAAGACGTAGAATCCGGGCTTGTTTATACAGAAAAAATTTTCAACAAATATGTACCCTTGGTAAAGTTATAAAAGTTAAAAGCATTTATTCTACTTTACTCTGTGTTCAATGTTCCATGGTCAATTTTCTGCACCTTCCACTTAAACGTATCATGGGGGTGCGGATGTGAGCATGATAGCGGACATGTTTTTTGGTAAATGTACTTTATGTTGCATATTCACAAATAGAAGAAATCTATATATACGACATGAAAATGCGATGAATCTGTGCAAATAGATTGTTGCTTATGTAAGCAGAATCATGGACAGGCTATGAAAATCACTTCAAATCTTTCGTAGATACTTTAAAGTAAAAAAATTATCGACTAAGATAATCTGTTTTTAAATGTTTATTTTCGAAAAGTTGGTAAAAGGACCCGTCTCCCCTGTAGTTAAGATATTCTAAAGCTCTATTTAAAATCTGTCCGTAACTGAACCGAAATCCAGATCTTTTGTTAAAACCCACCAAAGCCCAACTGAACTTAAAACCTTAGAACCCCAGAAGCTTTAAACCTATTTCTCTTTTTTAGTGCCATATAAGTATATAAACATATGCAGAAAGAGAAAAGAAGTAAAGTATATTAAGTATTACAATAATACATTTCTTTCTAATGGAAACAGGTACTACGTGAAAAGATCATATTTTCAGCACAACATAACATACGGCCAGAACTTGAATTGTCTTTCATTCAAGATTATTTCTGATCTCACTCAAGATTATCTCTTTTTGAACACCATGATTAGCTGAACAAACTAGTTTCTTTTGTGTATGAATATTTTTAAGATAATATGTAAAAGAAGTTCTCCTTCAAAGTTAATTAGCTGTAAACATGTTTAATTCATATTCAATCGCTAATTTTGCTTAAGAAAATGTTTCCTTTTACCCAAATAATTAACCTATTGACACCTGTAACAGGTGGTAAGCATAGTGCTTAAAATTTTAAGGTACGGTATGAAAAACTTTTCCGCATTTAATGGTCACCAACCAGTCAACGCTATATTACATACTAATCTATTGCAATAGAATACACCACATAAATACTATATGATACTAAGTGTTTTAACATACAATTTTAGATGAAAGGTGTTAAACTAATTGATCCTAAAGAACTCTTCAATCTCCTTAACCAGAGTATCAATAGTAAATCTTGTCTCAATGATGAAAATTACTTAATTATTTATGACACACGAAAACAAGAAGAATATTCAGAAAGTCATATTGTGTTATCATTTCACGCTTCTATTGATGATCAAGGATGTTACAAGTTCCCATATAATGTTGATCATAGTTCAATTAAATATATAGTTGTGATGGATAATCAAACATTGTCTTTAAAAGATAGTTCAAGTTCTGGTGTATGTTGTGCTGAAAATATTTGGGCTATGATGAGCAAGAATCAAGTTAAGTTAGTAAAAGGTGGCTTTAAAAATTTCAGTGCTTTATACCCCTTCTTGTGTACAAAGAAGATCTTGTATACTCAACAGGACATTTCTAGGTTGACAATGTATCCATTAGAGGTAGAAAGTGGGTTCTTATTTCTTGGAACCACTAAACAAGCTTTTGATAAAAAAATCAACTATGATTTAAAGATAAAAGCCCATGTCAGTGTTACAATGAACTTTGATGCTTTTTTCCCAACAACTGATTGTTTAATGGGGATAGAGGAGGATTCTATAACACAGTTCCTGCACATCCCAGTTAAAGATGAGGTTGGTGAAAATATTTATCAATATTTTCCAGCTGCATGTTCTTTTATTAATGAACATAAAAAATCTGGCAATCGTGTACTTGTTTATTCCAACTTAGCAATTAGTCGCTCAGTGACAGTTGTGCTTTGCTATTTAGTTTTTAGTCGTAAGATAACTTTAAAAGAAGCCTTTAATGTTGTAAATACTTGTCACTTTACTGCATGCCCTCACCAAGAATTTATAAGAAGTCTATTGAAATGGGAGCTTGATGTGCTAGGTGAGTCCATTACGATTCCTGATGAGCTTACAATCGGATAAAAGATAACCTGAAAAGTTTACAAATGGATGCATACATACATACATACATACATACATACATACATACATACATACATACATACATACATACATACATACATACATACATACATACAAGTATTTTAAGATTCAGTTATATGTAGTTCAAGACATAATAAATTAATTATAAGGTATATTTTTCAGTTTATATCTAATGTATATTGAAGCAAGTTGTTAAATTAGAGTTTATATTTTTGTAGTTTTTTTTGCATCGAGTGTTACAGATTTTTAGATAGGATTTTGTTGTTAACAGATTATGTAGTTTCAGGATAACACTTTCAGATTATGATTATTAGATTATGTAGTTTCAGGATATCACTTAATCTATGTTATTATAAGTAAATTTTGTTAAAGCTCTATATAACACTTGACTTTTTAATTTTTTAATTCTTCTTATATAAAGGCTTCTATTTATATCTCTGATCTGTTTTCTTTTTAACTAAGCAGGCTATTTCTTTAATCTACCCAAATTGTTCATAATCTTTTAAATTAATTACTATATATGTCCTTAAAATTTTTTTTTGTTAATTATTATATAAGTCCTTAATTTTTTTAAATATTAAGATAATGGATTGTTATTCTCTAAATGCATTTAAGGAACAAGACTTATCATATAAGTACACCTCTTTGTTTAAAATTAAAAAAATGATGAGATTTTCAATTTTAAAGTTTGTTTTTTAGAAAAGCTACTTTAAAAAGTTCATATTATGTGGAAGATGTAATAATGTAAAAACATTTTTGTTGTTTACTTATATCATTACCAAATCAATGTACTCTCATTTTTGTTATGGAAGTGAAAAGTAATTACAAAAGAAAAAAATGCCAGGAAAATCCAAATATCTCGGCTTAGATTTAAGTACACAGTCATTGAGTGCTGTTCTTTCAAATGAAAAGCTTGAGGTCATATGGAAAGAATCCATAAAGTAACTTTAAATTGCAGAAAATTGTTTTAAATATTTTAATTAATTTTTTTTTAGCAGAAAAGAAAAAAGTTTTAAAAAGCTTGCTTTTGGTCTAGATTTGATTCCGAATTAAAAGAGTTTAAAACACAAGATGGTGTACATCGTCATAGTGATGGGGAAACAGTCACTTCACCTGTACTCATGTGGGTAAAAGCTTTAGATGTACTCTTGGTGAAAATGTCAGAGAGTGTTTTAAACTTGAATGAGATTGAAATGATTAGTGGCTCTGCTCAGCAGCATGGTTCAATATATTGGAAAAAAGCATCAGAAATTACTCTAGCCAATCTCAATCCTCGTGAGATGTTAAGTGATCAGTTACAGGTTTATAGTCATTTGATAGTTTAGGGTATTTTTTTCATTTAAGAAATGCTTTGTAGAAGAGTAATGAGATGTAATAAATTTTTACTACTTTATTTACTTAAAACATTCATTTTTAAACATTAAAATTTAAAAATTTAGCAACTGTTTGTATAACAAAGCAAAACAATGTTCAATTTAGTTCTCTTTCAATAAACTTCAAAAATGCAAGAAAGACCTTTCTTTGAGCTTGATAATATACCTTTATAATCCAACTTTTAACTTAATCATAAGTTTTCAATTAACATAAAAAGTAAACCAATTAGATAAATATAAAGTATAAAGTATAAATTATCAAAAGTATAATGTTAAGGATAAAACTTCCTGAAGCTTCTTGGCTTCTCAACATAGTAATTTCTTTTCATTAAAATGTTTAATTTTTCAATTTTTTTTTTCGAAATATAGGAGTGTTTTGATCCACTTGATGTCCCTGTATGGATGGATTGCAGTACTTCTAAACAATGTTCACAACTTGAAGATGCTGTTGGTGGTAATATGCAACTAGCAATGCTTACTGGGTCTCGAGCTTTTAAAAGGTTTACAGGTAAAAGGTGTTGGTGTGTCAATAAAAAATGTTAAAATTTTAACTGCTGCTTAATCTTAAAATACAAAGTGAATTCTTATAAAGAATGTTTTCACACCTTTACAATTTTTTTAAAGGTTTAAAAAAGAAAATTTTTGTTGTTGTTGTTATGTAAAAAAAAAAACAAATTATGTATTTAAAGACTTATATTTTTAGGCAGTCAAATAGCCAAACTATACCAAACAAATCAAGACTTGTATACCAACTGTGAAAGGGTTTGCTTAGTTAGTAATTTCTTGGCATCTCTATTCCTTGGATGTTATGCACCTATTGATTATAGTGATGGTTCTGGTATGAATTTGTTAAACATAACAACAAGGAAATGGGACGATCGTCTACTCAATGTAAAGCAGTAATTTTTCTTGTTTGTTCTAGCCATAGGACAAAACTCTGAATTGTGTGAAAAAAGAGAGAGAAGGCAAAAAATGAATTTAAAAATCAAAAGAATTTAAGTATTTAAAATCTGTTTCATTACTTGGTCATGTTTGTTTTCTAAAGTTTTATTTTATCTAGTTTCTAATGTAATTAGTATTTATAAAGTTATACATGTTAATATTGTGTTTTTATTTTATTCAAATTATGTTGTAGTGTTGAGTTTTTTAAAATTTTAACAGGCTTGTGCCCCAGACTTAGCTTTGCGTCTTGGAGAACCAGTTTCATCCTCAACAATAATAGGGAATATTTCAAAGTACTTTGTAGAGAGATTTGGGTTCTCTCCATTGTGCAAGCTGGTTGCATTCACAGGAGATAATCCGTCTTCTCTAGCAGGATTAAACCTATCAAGTGGAGATATAGCATTTAGCCTTGGAACTAGTGACACACTTTTGTTATGGATGCATCATGTCAAACCAGACACTGAAGGAAGTGTGTTTATCAATCCTCTGCAAGGTAAATAAATGTCAAAAGCATTAATAGAAGGTCTTGAGCACAACTGAAAATATAGAAATATGTTAATGTGATAGCATAAACAATTTATGTTTTAGACAAAGAGTTTATGACAATGCTATGCTTTAAGAATGGTTCATTATCCAGACAGACAATTTGCAATCAATACTGTGGCGGTTCTTGGAGTGCATTTAATGATGCATTGCAAAGGACAAAACCTGGTAATAATCATAAAATTGGTCTTTATTTTCATGAGCTTGAGATACTACCTGAAGCTCGTGGTATTTACAGATGGAATGATAAAGATGAGTTTGTCGATTCTTTTACAAGTGATGAAGAAGTTAGAGCAGTTCTTGAGGGTCAGTTTCTTGCAAGAAGATATTATGCCCAAAAATATGGCTTCACAATTAGTACGTTGCTTCTTATTTTTCTTTAAATACAGCTGTACATTTTCTATGAATAAAATATATTTTTTTGGGGAGGTTTTTAGACAAATTTAAAAAGTTTTCATAATTAAATAAAACAGATGTTAACTTAAACTTTACACTTATCACTTTAAAGGTCCTACTACACGCATCATAGCAACTGGCGGTGCTTCAACTAATACAGCCATCTTACAAGTCTTATCTGATGTTTTTGGTGTTCCTGTCTATACAATAAAAGAGGCCAGTAACTCTGCATGTTTAGGTGGCATTTATCGATGTGCTCACATCAACAAAGTAAAAGTAACATCGACACACATTTTAGCTTGCTCGCCAACAATAACAAATGAGATATATCAATCCATGTTAACTCGATATTCATATTTATTGAATACTATTTTAAAGTAAATCTCTTTTTTTTTTTAAAGAAACATAATTAAGAATAGAATTTTCAAATCTCATTGTTTTGATCTCTTTAAGCTACTATTACAGAATCTTATAAGAATCTTATAAGAATCTTAAAAGGGTCATCAAAATATTTTACACTTTTTTTAAGTAAAACTATTAAATCCCAAAAAAAAAATAATTTTTTATATGTAAATCACTGAAGTGTTTAAATGTTCTTAAATGTCAAAATGTTAATTGATAAGATTAATGATAAAGCAATGATTAGCATCAGTTCCATGTTACAAATTCTCTGATGTAACGCAATAACTTTGAAAAATAAATGCTTCATGAGAGACCTTGTAATTATTTGATCCATTTCACATGAAATAACCCTAAATCAGTGTAGCTGTATACCCCAGTGTAAACTGAAGTGAAGACTGACGAAAGATAACCTAGAGTTTCCGATAGCATCAATAACAACTTTTTATTTTCTAATTTTTTTGGCTGAGTCTATTTTTTCTTCTTTTTGTTAAAGCTTCTTTTTTGAGTTTTTTATTTGGAAAATTTTTTATAGGAAATCTCTTTCTTATTCATATAGATTTGTTTCTTACTCATAGACTGTCAGGAACATTCAGTTTCGTTTTTTTTACCTTCAACTTTATTTTGCTTGAAAACTTCTTTTCATTTGTTATTGTTCTTACTTTTCGTGTATGAGAACAGTGAAGTAAAGAAGCACTACAGTTTAAATAACTGTTCTGTCGCCTCTTCGTAAATGAGATCGTCTGATTCAATATGTTTACTGCGGATGCAAATATATGCACTGGGGGTAAATACACGTTTACTAGCCATGGCCTATTTTTCATAGACCTTTTTTTTCTAAGGGAAACTTGTGAAAATATATGAGATCGTCCTTCATAAATCTGCTCTTCTAGCCGTAAGCCGAGCAAGAAATAACTATCATCGATATTCAACTGAAACATTACCAGGCAACTTTTACTAAAATAATACTTCTCCCTAAAGTTATAACTTTTCTATAACTTCAGCTTGAATGAAAATTCATAATTTTTTTTAAAAAAAAAAAAGGCTTTCTTAACTTTAATAATAAGTCTACAAATAATTTTTAAAATTCAAAATGCTTAGAATAATTTTGTGGAAATGACGGGGGCTAGAGCAACTGAAAAAAAAAAACATCAATAGTTTTCACGTGTTTATGATCTGGTTTCTTACATGGTTTCTACTGGTGTATGAAACAGATTCTCATAAACTTACATAAAAGAAGCAACTAAGGGCTAAAAAAAAAGAAGATTTACAATCTCTAATTATTAGCCATTCAATAATAAAAAAAAACGAATCTGTATGTAAGTGAGTACATAAATAAAAAGTACATTGTTTTAAAAAAATAAAAAAATATTTTAACTGCTCTTTTTTCAAAGCCCTATTAACATATATCGCAAGCACTTAAATACTATCTCATTATTTCTAAAGCTACAAACCCAAAATTGAAGAATTCCTGGAAAAACATTTGAACTTTTCATAAATTGTGGCTTTAACATTATAAAAACAAAGGAGTAAAAATAACTCTTTTTTTTTAAAAAAAAGAGTTGCCTCAAGATTCGATACAACTCTGGTACTACGTTTGGCCTCTATTTTTCTGGATGGTGTCAAAAACTCAACTATATTTCTAACAATAAGTTAAAAATAGTTATCATAAAAACAAACTCAAGGTTAGAAAAATCTATGCATAATTCAATGCTAAAGGTGTAGGCAAAACCAAATGCACACAATATCCATCCACCCAATAAAAGATGGTTTTTTTAGATCAATGAAACCCATAATCCGTGTATTTAATCGCTGTATATCGTTATGTATAATTTCAGTTTTAAGAATAATACTAGCTAGCATGTGCTTTGATGATTTCAATTTCTTTTTTTGTTTGTACATTTGATTGATGATTGCCACTCGAAACTATAAGTACCGTTTAGTTATTTTTCTAAATGTCTTTAGCTCTGTATTTTTCATAATACCATCCACCACTAGCCATTGTAGTTATGGCTTTTCACTTTAAATATCAATGGCCCTGTATAACGATTGTGATTGATTATACATAACCATAGTCATAAAAATGCGCACAATTATTTAAATTATGTTCATAAAAAACAAAAATAAATTCAGAAAAAAAACATCAATAACATATACGAACGTACAATAAATTTTTGCTGTAAGCTTTTGCTAAACTTTACGTCTAAGAAAAACTTCTTCTTTGAAAAATTTATCCATTAGACTGATTTATGTTTACTAAAGTCGATAACGGTCAATAGCAAGACAAACAACAAGAAGGCAAGCAGCAACATCTCAAGCTTTTTTGTGGTGAAAACCATACTTTAAATTTAAAAAGTTTTAAGTTCCTTAGCTACTTTTTGTTGAACACAAAAAAAATGGCGGACTATGACCACGGTGCTCGAAACAAATTAGGTAAGAAAGAAAAACACACGAATAAAAAGTTTAAAAGGAGTTTCAAAAAGAAAGGAGATAAAAGAAATCAAGAGTTTAATGAAATCGAAGAAAAGATTGCCTTGTGCTCTGAACTGACGGTAAATTTCCATTAATATTAAGAATTTCCCGGAAGGTACTTTAATTTGATCATTACTGGTTTGTTTTTTTTTTCTTTTGAAGAAATAATCTATTCATTTGAGATCTTATGTTTCTAATAGGATCATTTGTTTTTTCAAATGAAATAATTATAATAAAAAAACCTAAAGTCAAGTAACTCAACAGATCAGGTCCAAATCAAATAATGCCTTGAATGTTATAAGGAAGATAAAAACTTTTTTTTATCTGTTTTGCTAAAATTTCTTTCTTCTATTCTTTTTATCATATACATATGTATTTTTTTAATAGAATGATTTGTCATTAATAAACCAGTTTTCTGATTTTCCTATATCTTCAAGAACTCTTGCTGGTAAGTGTTTACTTTTCTAATAAGTAGCATAGTTTTTCTAATAATTCTAAATAATGTTTTATTAGTTGCAGTAGAACTTCTGTCTTATAATGTATATAAAGGATTGGGAAATATCTTTTAAGGTTATTAGAGATGTTTGATAAAAAGTAGAACCTCTACATATTTTAAGTTTATCTTTTATAAAACAGAAAAAAAATTTTTTGTTTAAACAAATCAACAATTAGCAAAAATATTTACTTTGCAAATATTAATAAACAGGTCAAAAGTAAATTTGAAAATGAATATTTTATATCATCAAGTTTCTAGCAGCTCTTTAGCTTATTTAATTAGGAAATTAATTTTTTAAAATAATTTTCTAACCTAAAAGAAATTTAAAAAAAAAAGCCCTTTGAAAAAATAAATGTAAAGTTTCTTTTAAGTTAAGAGCTAATTCTATAAAGTCTTTTCTTAAAATTCTAAGTTGTATTATTGTTTGGAAAATAAGTTAACAAAAATGTCTTCTATCTCGGATATAATTGTGTTTTGAGTAAAGTAACAAATTTTATCTAAAACAAAAGAAATTTAATTTAAAGCATTAACTTTTATTTTTAAGCCAACAAAACTTGTGCAAACTAAATTATTTAATAACAATTAAAGTTCAATATGTTAATAAGATATTCAGGTTCAAATTGTTTTAAACTTATTTAATAATTTAATAATCCTTTTATATTAAAAAAAAAACTTATACAACTCTCTGATTTAGTTGAAAAATGATGAACCCTAATTACTTGCCCTAATGAGTGCATGTGATATAAGTGATATCAAAAAAGTTGTTAGAAGTTGGCTGTATGTACTAAAACTAATATGTGAGATTTTCATAGGTTTAGAAAATGCTGGCTATAGAAAACCAACTGCAATTCAGAAAGATGGAATTGCACTTGCTCTTAGAGGCTTTGATGTTTTGGCAGCTGCAAAAACTGGCTCAGGAAAAACTTTAGCTTTTATTGTTCCTGTGAGTAAAAAAAAACCATAATATTATAGTTTTCCTTCCAATCTTTAAGAAAGTTGTACATGATACAGTATGTTCATGGAATTTAATATAAAGGATATTTTAGAGTATTACATTTACATTTTTGTTTATCTTTAGTTATAAATAATTGAAGACCATAGAGGAAAAATAGACATGTTTAATTTGTTTGCACATTCAGATAAATATTTATTATGGGAAGAAGAAAAAAAGGCGGATAACAAATAATATTAAAGTTTGTGACATGTTTTGTTTTTCTCCTGTGGTCTTTAATCGTTCCCAAAGTTTTAAAAGGTTTTTGTATTTTTAAAACTTGTTTTTCAAGATTCTGGAGTTACTGTGGCACAACAAGTGGACTAACAATGATGGTTTAGGTGCTCTTGTTATCTCACCTACTCGAGAGCTTGCATTTCAAACCTATGATGTGCTACGCAAAGTTGGTAAAAATCATGACTTCTCAGCAGGTTTAGTCATAGGTGGAAAGGTAAAGTTAAAAAAATATTTTTCTCAGTTAACCAAACCATTTATAACCAATTAGTTGTTACAATAATAACTAGCTTTTTCATTAAGAAGAGTAACAAGAAACACTTTATTATTGAAGCAATAGCTTGCATTGATATTGTTACTAAGCTCTTCAATTTTGGTGTTATTGGTCGATTATTTTACATTACTAGTTTACATTATACTCTTAATATTTTACACAGGATTGTAATTTAGGCAAAGTTTATTTTTAATTTATTATTTTCTAGGATGTAGAGGAAGAGAAAAGCAGAATTCTCAGCACAAACATAATCATTTGCACACCTGGTCGCTTACTTCAACATTTTGATGAAACACCAAATTTTAATTGCGATGGCTTGAAGGTTTTAGGTGAGTAAATCTATGAAATTAAATTTTATTTTAAAAAATTATTTTGAAGCAAAAATCATCTAAACAAGTTAAATTTGGTAATTAAAATTTCATCTAAACTGCCTAGTAAATAAAACTATAATCTTTTTAATTTGGTTGAAATGTTTTAAACTTTATAGCAGCTTTTAAAGCTATTTATCTATACCCTAAAAAAAAAGACAAAAACCTTACCTTTTTTTTTTTTTTTTTTTAATAGTTTTAGATGAAGCAGATAGAATTTTAGATTTGGGATTTGCTGCAACTATGAATGCTATTATTGAAAATTTGCCAAAAACTCGACTTACCCTACTGTACTCAGCAACACAAACCAAGTAAAAACTGTTAATTTTTATATACAGGGAACCAAAATGTTAATAATTGGTAGGATCAGATCAAAGTTGCTATTCTTAAACCTCCTTACTTCTATTTTTTACAAATTTTGTTTTGAATATGTACAAATTAAGAAAAGATTTTCTAATCATTAAAGCTTATTCCTTAATTGTACTTTTAAATGTAAATTTTTTTTTTTTTTTATAGATCTGTACAAGATCTTGCCAGACTAAGTTTAAAAGTATAAGCTTTTTTTTTTTTTTTTTATATCACAAGTAATATTACAGAACTAGTTTAAAATGTATTTTGATGTAGATTTTCATAATGAATTCTATTACCTATTTTTATTTTGATGTTATATCATTTAGAACCCTGAGTATATTTCTGTTCATGAAAAAGCCAAATATTCAACACCTAGTAGGTTGTCACAGGTGACTTGTTGTTTATAGAATACTTATTTGTGTGTGTTATAAAATCTTGTAAATTATATATATTCATAAAATATTTGTTAAATCTTTACTAATAGTTTTTTAAAGCACTTTTCAAAGTAATAGATAATATAAATTTCATTTAACATATGAAAATATCTTTAAGAAGTTTTTATGTATACTAAGTGAGGAGCTGGTATCATATTTATACTTTATTTACCAACATTTTTACATTTGAATACTGTTGTTAAAAATCTGATTCTAGTTTTTGATTATTTAAACAAGATAAAATTTGAAAAATACATAAAATCATGTGAAATCGTGAAAAAGTGAACCTTGAAAATCTTCACTTTAAGTTTCTTTATGTTATAATTATTATTTGTTTTTAGTCTTATGTCATAGTCACCTTACAGGACAAAATCAACTTCTTATTCTCGTTTATTAAAAGTCATTTAAAAGCAAAGAGTATTGTGTTTTTGTCAAGCTGTAAACAGGTATCATATATAAAGTTTTTTTTGTTAGCTATGTTCAGTGTGGAAACAAATTCCAACACAGATTTTATTAATTTAGAAAATTATAGTTAGAAACTTAATGAAGCTAAGCTAATTTATACTCAACTAGATAAAAGTTGATTTGTCATTCAAGTCTTGTATATGGACATTTATCTTTAATAAGAAGTTTGTTTTCATTTTTATATGATAGGTTAAGTTTATATATGAAGCTTTTCGCAAAATTCGACCTGGAGTTCCATTAATGGCGCTATATGGGAAACAAAAGCAGCTTAAAAGAGTTGGTGTTTACACTAAATTTTGTGAATCTAAGGCTGCTGTTTTATTTGCTACAGATATAGCTGCTAGAGGCCTAGGTAAGTATTTGCAAAAATTAATTATGTGTGTCCCTTCTTTTTATTAAAGGAATGTCAGTAAATTAGGTGACAGTGGCACAGATAGTATTCTAGGAAAATAATACCAAAATATTTATTCGTCAGTCATTTAAAATTTTATATTCTATAGGCTGAAAGGAAAATTTTTCATAAACTTGCTTTGTTAATTCATTTGTCATTTTAACTTCTTTTTTTTATGCTTTTTTCAATTGTTTTAGCAATTTTGCTTTCCTAAAAAGATTGGGACAAATCTTTGAAGATACTGTTCTTGAATAAAGTCATAATTTCTTGTGCTTCATCTTTTACTCAAATATTTTTCTTCTGTGATTTCTCTCTTAACTGAGTGTCAATCTAACTTTCTATTCCTAATTTAATGTTATAATATGTTGCTGAGCAAAAAATTTCATTTTTGGTGTCTTTTATTTACATTTACTAAAACATTTAAGGAACTGGTAAAAAATTGAAATTTTTTTCTTATTCCTTTTAATTCCTGTTCTACCAAAGTTAGTTCAAAAGTTTTGGTTTAACAGTTTAACTGTGTGACAGAAAAACTTGCAGCCACGCAATAATACAAACAGTAGTTTTACATTTTAGTCTTATTATTAAAAAATACTCCAAATTTTTTTTAGATTTTCCATCTGTTAACTGGGTTATTCAGTTTGACTGTCCTGAATCTGTGGAAACATATATTCATAGAGTTGGAAGGACAGCTCGGTGAGTAAAAGTTAGGTTTGCTAATCTTTATATTATAATTTTGTAGATATTTTAAATTTAGAATAATTTAATATATTCTTTTATGTAAGAACATAATTTTTTTAAAAAGGATTTTCTGAAATCTAAATTTAAAAAGATATAGTGTATCTGATAGTGTATCTGATAATTAAGTCTTATTTTATGCTGTGAAAATTGTACTTAAGTTATGAGAAAAATGGAGAAGCACTTGTCATGTTATTGCCATCAGAAATTGCAATGGTGAAGGTATTATGGCTAACTATAAAAATTTTGCAATCTTATTTATTGTGTTTGCTTACAATTTGTTTGATTTCTTTTATGCAAAAACATTAAAGTATTTATTTTAAGAAACTATTGTAATGATGTAAGAAATTGTAATCATAACTTTATTCATAGAAATTGTCGGACCGAAAAGTTCCGTTGGAAGAAATAAAGTAAGTTAACTAAATAAAGAAAAAGAAGTTTTGATCAAGTGTTATCTTTGTTAAGTTATCTTGATAAGATAAGTTTTATCAAGATAAGTGATCATTCCATGCCAAGTTCCCATGTTGACCTGCTAAGATATTACTTGTATATTTACAACTATGATGAAAATCATTTTTTAAAAAACATGTTGGACACAACTCAGTGAAAAGTTATTAGGCTAAAAGTCTTTTAAAAACAAGCCTCAAGTTTCTTTTTTTCCAATATATAAATAAATTAACAAAGTAAAAGTTTATCAATTCTCAAGCATTTATAAAGTTGGATATTCCTAAACATTTAGTACTAGATAAGCACCTAAATCAATCAGTATAGTTTTCATATATCAGAAAAACTAGATTAGATAAATGAAAGACAGATTAAGCCTAGTTTCATGTTTAACTTGCAGCAGACTTACACTTCCTTATTCATATGTTATGCATTTTGTTACCAGTAATTCTCTTTGTTAGGTTTTGTGGTAATGCACAGTTCCCTCCATATATTTTGATATTCAGTTTTTTTTTTTTTAGTATTAAGTTTACTGTAAGATTATTAAAATATTTTCTTAGAATAAAAATCTTGCAGTAAGTTTATTTTTTATTAACAAACCAATCCTTGATGATTATTTTGATTAAAAATAAAATATTTTTGAAATGAATTTGGTAATTTTACTTTAAAAGTATTAAAAACATTGATTTTTGAGAAAATATAAGAATTTTTAGTGGATAGTAGTTCTTAGATAAAAATATTTGATGGCGTTCTTATATTGAAGATCCTATGAGGAATGACTCTACATGGAATGACCCTACATGATCATTATTTTGATTTTGTAATTTTGTTTTTATCCAAAATTACAGAGCTGCATTCCATTTAATTTACTTTGAATTGATATATTTAGGGCAAACCCAAAAAAACTGCTCTCTATAGAAGGCAAACTTCAAGCATTATGTGCGCAAGACCAAGAGATTAAATACTGGGCACAAAGGGTATTTCCTTAAAAAATAATCATGTTTTTCTTTCTGCAAAAGATTATTTTTTAAAACAATTGTTTTGATTTTTTTTTTTTTGTTTTTTTTTTTTGTTTTTTTGTTTTTTTGCATTTATTCTTTATGCCATATCATACAAATATTCTTAGTGTATTGTGTCATATGCAAGATCTGTTTATCTTCAAAGTGATAAGGATGTTTTTGATATCACTAAACTTCCCTTGGATGCATTTGCTATGTAAGAATTTGTTTTCAAAAATTTTGAATTTTTCTTTTGATCAGATTTTTTCAACTTTTTTAAATTATTGTGTTAAATGTAATAGATAGGTAGTTTTATAATAATCATGTTTTTCTTCACCTCTCTGCATTTTGTAGTACATTACCATTTTAGTATATTTGTTAACTACTAAGCTATTATGCAATTTAAAATATATACAAAGTTACAAAAGATAGTAAATTAAAGGTAAAGAAGATAACATTGTGTGTACCTCACAGCACTTTCTCAGAAAGAGCTGCGTGTAGATCTAATAAAGGTTGATTTCTAATTGCTTTCATTTGTTTTGCTGGATGCATTTTTTATAGAAGTATTTGAAAAGAAGGATACTGGATAAGGTTTTAACTTTCATTCAAAAGGAAGCTGTGAGTTCTCTCAGCACATAATTATTGTCCAGCTTTTTTTTATTTTTATGCAGTATTTCATTCCCGATATGTTTTGGATCCAGAAGGTATGCAGACATACACATAAGCAACATAGTCCCATTCTTTTTTTAAGAATATTTGCTTGACTTTTATTCTGGCTTAATCTACTTTATGATGACTATTGAGAGCATCAGCTGTTGAGTAGTTACTAAAGTCTTAAGCAAGTTATTTAGCTTAAACAAGTTATTTTATCTTTATTTTTTATTTGCAGTCATTTCTTATCAGTCATTTCTTAGTAAGCCACAATATGTTGGATTTAAAATGAACCATTTCAAATGTAGGTGTCTAGGCAAGTAATTTGAGTGTTCCTATGAGTGTCTTTAGGTAAATGAGATTTTTCACTGATTGGAATAGACTGTTTGCTTGTTTGGAGAGCTAATGTTTGTTCTAACAGATCAAGTCAATCAAGTAGAACAACCGTAGATAAGCAATAATTGACCTTGCTTGATCAGTGTTCTCATTTTTCTCATACTCTTTGGATTGCCTGTCATATTTCTCTACTATACACCAATATAACAAAAGATAACTTTTTGCTGACTTCATGACATTTCAACTAATAATTGCATATTTCAATAATGCATGAATATTATTGATGCTACTTTAAAACTGAAATAGAATAGTTTATTCTTTAATGTTTTTAAGATGTTTGGCTGTATAGTGTATTTGCAATATGTAAAGCCTTACCTTTTACCTTTTAAAGCATCTTCTTCCGAAGACTGGAGAATTGTTTTGTTTAGTAATTATGTTTCCTGTCACTATTGTTGTAGTTAAAATATTTTATAATAAGGATTGTAATATTTTATAAAATTTGCCAACCTTATTAGAAAGCTTTGTTGTTAACTTCTTTTTTCAGTTTTTAGAGTATCATTTCTCAAACAACTTCAATTCAATTTTTTTCTTCTTGTATTGGTTATTAGGTCTTGTGGGTTGCTTGCTCCACCAAAGATACGTTTTATGAAGGTAAAAATCTCATCAAAAGTGTGAAACTTTATTTTTATGATTTTCTTTCTTCATACTTTTTTTTTTTTTTTTTATCTTTTCTTTAACTATTTATATATCCTTTACCATTTTACTGTATTTTAACATTAGAAGCTCATCAAAAAGATTGGTCCTATTGATGGTTCAAAAAACAAAACACAAAAAGAACAGATTGGAATTGAAGTACTCAGTAGAAAAAAGGATCCTAAAGTCAGCAACTTATCAGGGAAAGCTGCATTTGACATAAGTAATGAAAGTGATGATGATGTTTTGGTAAAAAAATCTGGGAAGCAGCAGCATCTTGATTTAGAGGAAGTAATGAGCCATTTGCTTTTGTTTTCAAAAGTTGTGTTTGCTAGGTATTGAGTAAAATTCTTTTTCTTGCTTAGATTTAATTCTTGACCATGTATTTTGTAGTTTAGGTTTTTACCATTTGAATTTTCCCTTAATATTTCTTAGGTAAAAGAAGAAAACCTGGTTTATAAGAAGAAACAAATCACCAAAGCAAGTTTGGCAAAAAAAGTGATCAGGAAGAATATCAAAGTCAACACAAAGGTGACATTCAATGAGGAAGGAGAGGTAAAATGTTTCTCATTAGTAGTTTTAGCTTCTCATTACATGAGAAGTGTCTTTTAAAGCAGCAGCCATTATTTCTTCTTGAAAGTTCAGCTCTATTTTTTAATTGCTGCTAATATTTTAATGTTAGAATCTAGATTTTTTAAACTAGTTTGCTTTTTTTGTGGTTTTTTGTTGGAAGGTGGAAAATGATCCGATTTCAGAATTAACAATGCCAGTTGACATTTCTTCTGAAGCGGGTGGTATAGATGTAGAAAAAGCAAAAGTTCGAATGAAAGAGCAAGATAAGGTTGATCGTGCTTTGGAAAGAGAAAGAATCAAAAAGAAGCACAAAGAAATAAAAAGGAAAGAAAGAGAAGAAAGAATTGCATTATCAGAGGTATACCAGTATAAAGTTTAGGATTTTAACAACTTTAGTCATTAAAGCTAGTACATTTTCTAACCGAAGATTCTTCAACTTTTTTTTTTCCTTTGACTATCATATGGCAGCACAATCAATTTTTAAAAAATATTCAACAAATTTTTTTAGGATTTCTAAATGTTAAGAAATTTTTATTGAAATAAAAATGTATTTGAGTCCTAATAGACATTTTTAACAGTTTTTATGAATAGTTTTATACTTTAAGGGACGAAGAGTTACCCTCGGAGCACTAGATAATAATGATAGTGGGGAGGAATCTGATGGAATTTCTGATGAAGACACAAGGTTTTCTAGCTTTTTTATTTACTTACTTTTTTAGTATAGACTTACATTTAGCCTTCTAAAAATATCCACCTTTTATTTAGTGAAATAAAAGTTAGTTAAAAACTAGAATAAAATGTTTAAAAAGTCAAATATACACTGTCTTCCAAAAAGGTTAGTTTAAAGTAAAAAGCTTTTCCTGGAACAGAAACACTTAAATTAATTATAAAATGATTTTAACTTAAAAAAACCTTTATTAGATATGCTATTTGCTAATAAATCTGGAAGATATTCTTGTTTTGTTCTTACTTTTACGACTCTCTTTTAACTGTTTTTTTTTTTTTAAATATAACTAAAAAACAGTATAAAATTAGTAACATTTCAAAACAAAAGGACATCTTATCCTAATACTGTTAAATTGTTGGACATCACTACAATTTAATTATAAATTCTTTATTTCGAATTTGGGTTTTAATTAAGAAAAACGTAATAGTTTCATTAGTCTTTTATGTTATGTAAAACACTACAAATTCTTTGTTTAGTAAAAACTTTGTAAGTTTTGTTAAGAGATGACAGAATGACACATAAATATAATAGTGTTTTCAAACAAAAAATCGTTGATGACTATAATATTGGAACTACACAAAGAGATTTATGTGAAAAAAAAAAATTTCAAAAGCGATTGTAACTTGATTAGTTAATAAATGTAAAACCAAAGGAACTGCTGGAATTTGGGCATTTAGGTTAACGATTGAAGAAAAGTATACAAATCAGTATGAGGAGGCTGATCATAAAATAATTAGGTATATGAAAAATAATCTATTTGCTAATACTAGAGATACAATTCTCGAATTAGAAATTGATATTTCAGAAAAAACTGTCCGGCGACGTTTGGACGATGCAAGGTTGTATGGTTTTGTACAACCAAAAAAAATACATCGGCAAATAATTAAAAAACACTTTTGGAGTTCACAAAGGCTCACAGAAATTAGACAGTAGCACAGTGGATATTATGGTCGGATAGTCGTTTTTTAACCTGAACAATTTGATAATAGACAAAATCTAAATCAATATTTGTTGTATTGAAATCAAAGTAGTAGGTAGCATAATATGTTTTTGTAAATTTTAATGTGTGTTCCCTATGTTTTGATGAACAGTGATTTTTTGATCAAAATATTTCGACCCACGCTAATGAGCAATGGCGAAAGCTTTTGGTGATCATATTAAGGTCATCGTCAAAAGTTCCCGAGCAATGAAAAAGAACTTATGTTGTCTAGTTCAGCCTTACAACTATAGATAATAGAAATTTAAATATACAACCATATGCTGATAGTTGGAAAGTTTATAATTTCCTAATACAGTTCCAATAAAATGATTTCTATTTGTCAAATTTTTTCTATGATTTAATTTATTACAAAATTGAAAATGATCACTCGCTAATAATCAGTTTCTTGCTAGAGTTTGAGGCGATTCATTTGTAAACAAGCCGCAAACAGTGTAAATAGTTTTTAACAAAATTCAACTAGTCTTATGTTTTACATCTTACATAAATTACATTAAATTATATTAAATTATGTTAAATTGTATTAAATTTCATAATTCTATTTTACATATAATACATTGTTATATATAATCACTAGTCACTCTTCATGATCTTCAGTACAATACACAAAGCATAGTAAAATTTTAAAATTCGATGATCGCGAAGCATCAAAATGCTCCAACAATGTAAAGCATATAAATTTAAAATTTCAAACTACTTGAGTTACCTCTAAAAGTACATCGATTTTAATTTATTGTTGCACACATTGTTTTTACATCAGTTGGAACAAGATGGTAGGCCATCAAGAGAAAAATGAATTTCTTTTTCGTATGCTTTTTTTTTTTTTTCTCAGGGCCGCTATGAGTCTTTTTTTTATATGTACAATCGGTATTCTTGTAATTATTCACTTTTTATTTTTAAATGTTAACTTTGCTTTATTCAGCACTTTTCGTCCTCCTAAGAAACAAAGATTGGAAGAAAATTCGACTAAAAACGCAAATGAAAGTACCGTTCTTGAAGACGAGGAACTTGTCCTTCATTTACTCGGTGCAGCATGATAGCTTTGCTGTTGAATTTTAATGTGAATTTTAAAAAATCTTTTTTTTTTGTTTTTTTTTTGTTTTTTTTTTGTCTTCAAGCTCTCATAAATCTATGTAAGTCTAGTGTACTAGCGTGGGTGCGTACATAGGGTGCTGGTATTTTTTCAGTTAGGTCAAAAATAAGTTCAGGGTTTATTGTGGTTCGCCTATTACCCCGGTCAAAATACATAAGAAGATACAACTATTAAAAACTGCGTTCAATCGAAAATATTTAAAATTAATGGCTACCGAGTTTCAACATAAGAAACGTGAGCAGCTGATTTTGCCTCATGAGAAATCACGCATTCTGTTGCTCAAGATAGGTAACTAAGAGGAGTGTGGCATACTCGGCTTTCTAGTATGTTAATGCTAGTGTCGAACGAGAATAACTTGCAAAATATTAGGATAATTGGACCCAACCCAGCTCTGACCACTAACTGCCCCTTTCCAAGAACTATGTCTTCTAAAATCATAAATTTTTGTTCTTCCACAAACTAGATAAAAATTCAACAGATTTCAAATTTCATCAAAACATCTCTTTCCGCTTAAGATTTATGATTAATGTAAAGTTATAAATTCCCCCATTTGCCTCGAGAAACAACATAAAGTGGTGTTAACTTTTAAACAAAAAATTTCTTTTTTTGATGAATTTTGAGCTTGTTTAAAAAACAAAAAACTATTGAGAAGGTTTTTTAGAATCCATGCCACATTGAAAGTCTATTAGAAGTCAAGTAGGGTTTGGAACAATCATTTTTATTCCGTAAAAAAAGAATTTCTGGTCAATATTGTTGATACTTTACACAATCATTTAAACATTTGTTGATAATTGGTTTAATATTGTACTTTTTACAGACTACATTTCTGCAAGTAAAAAATTACATTAAAAATGCTGATAGTTGTATGCAACAGTTGTTTTTTAGCGCTTCATATTATGGACTGTGCTCTCCAACTTTTCTCCAAAAACCGATTTAAATTCTGATAAATGCATTCGAGACCTGGTTCGGTCTAGTAACATGAGCCTTCAGTGTATAAGAAGTATAAAAGAAATTCAAGTTTATTTGACGAATAGTCGTCATAATTTATGCAAGTTTAACAAATTGACTGATGAAAAAAAATGCTAAGTAAACACACATGACAGAAATTAATAGACACCAAGATAAATATTATTTCTACTTTTAATTTATGATTAATATTATTTACAATTAATTTAAAAAATTATTTTAGTCAAATAATTTAAATTATTTGCAATATTGTAACATGCTACTAAACAAAGGAGCATTAGACCTCAGAGCGAGGACGCAACGTGGGTTAACATAAAGATGGTCTAAGTCAACACAAAGTATTTGAAAATTTTTCAATACTTCTTTCTACTGTTAATTTAATTATCGTACAATTCACCAGAAAGGGGAAAGGAGTGCATAAAACCTCATCCATGTTGCCCTGGGCCCTCTAAAAGAACCTCGCGTCTTATCAAAATAAATTTTGAAACGGACCCACGTTTCAGGGCCATTGACGTAGCAGCACAAGCTGATATAAATCAAAAAACAGCTATCAGGTATCTTCAAAAGTTGGGCTACTGTGGTAGAGCTTCTTCGCCAGCTAATATCAAGCGCAGAAAAGATTCCTTCTAGTACTCTCAAGTGATAGAATTAGCAAAGTTGACTCCATATTTATGGTAGACGGAGCTCCATCTCACAATGCTAAAGAAAAAGTTAGATTTTAGTTTTAGAACTTTTTTTGACAAAATAGACAGACAAATGGGATCAATAAACTTCCGTGGCCAAGTCAGTCACCAGATATGGATGTTTTTTTCTATAAATTATACGTACATAAATCAAAATGAATTATTCAGATTGCAATCTAGTTATCTAAAAAAATGAAGGTAACAGATTATTAACCTTCTCGTTTTCATTTACTTCTAATACCATCGGAGTTTATCACAATCAAATAATTTTTCAATCAGCTCGTTGTTCTCAATAAATTTAATATTGAAACCAGGTTTCTCACTTTTCCGTCCCTGCCCCCTCAAATCTTAGAGATTGTACGACTAAAATCATATTGTGATTACTCAGAAATCATAACAAAGTTATTAAAAAAAACTGATTTTAAACTCATAAGAAAATTATTTAAAAAAATACTTTTTAAGTAGCAAGAAATCTGATATATAGTTTTATTCGAAGTCAATTTATCCAAAGAAAAGAAAGGCTTCCTGCTTTGGATCAAACGTTTTCAAAGCTAAAATGTTCTTGATTCATTTGTACTCAAACTTTTGATAGACCTAGACTATTATTTGCGCTCTAATTTTTGACAGGACAGAACTTTTCCATGCGTTCAAGGAAATGTTGATTTTACAATGGTTTAAAAATCTTACAATACTTTAATTGTTAACAATTAGAAAAAGGCTGGCCGTTTTAATAGCTAAAGCCGACTTTTCTTTGTTTTTATTTGAATAAAAAATAAAGAGCAAATAATGAAAATTACATATTAGTCTGTGAACTAAGGTCGTAACAAAGAAACTTTTTAAAACGTTTTGAAAAAGAAAATGTTAAACCTAATATCAAAAATTTCTGACAATCGAAGTTTGAGGCGTGGGCATAATTTTTTTGGTGCTTGAGACAATCCTCCGAAGCTCCTTTAGTTATGGCCCTTTTCAATTTTTTTGTTTGTTTTATATTAAAGTAGATCAAAATTTATAGAAAAATTTCAAATTTAAGTTTTTCGTTTAAAAGTTACGAACACGTAATGTTTTTTCAGGAGAAAATTGGGGGGGGGGGGGGGGGGGGGGAGAAGGGAATTTAAACTCTATATGATCATAAATCTTAAGGGATATACACCTTCATTTTTTAAATATAGACAATAGAAAACAACATTTGTCATGAAGTAATAAGCAATATAACAATATAATCTTACAATAAAAAAAACTTTTTTAGTTGACGGTTGTTACATTTACCCTTAAAAATTCCCTAAAATAAGCAGAAAATTGTATTTGCGTTGGCCAAGTTTTAGCAAAAACTATTAAAAAGGGCGAAATGAAACTATTTAAATCTGGGTCTAATAGCTTGTACACCAATGTTGATATTAGAAAAAGTGTATTGCTTAAAAAAGGTAAATTAGCCATACTGGTTTATTTCTTGATTTACTAAAATTCTGTTCCACTTAAAACACAGCTCTTATTGAAAGGAAGATATGAAGAAGATAAAAGAAGATAAAAGGAAGATAAAATTTCAGAAAAACCCTCAAATGCTTCTTTTGTAATTGCCGCAGGTGTCACATGTAGGAGTGACTTCTCGGCAATGGCCATTGTACAGTAAACCGTGCCTGAAAGTAGGAAGTACTGTACAGTAAACGATTGAAGGTAGGAAGTTCTGTACAGTGCCTAGGTTTAAGCACCATTTAGTGTTTCCCACCGGTTAGGTTCCGAAAGGTTATGTTTTCGTACCAGATACTAACCCCAAAAAATGTTATACAGAGGAATTGTAATCAATTTATTTAAACGCTAATTAATCTTTTAAAACAAATCAAAAATAGTTTTCTTAATGATTTGGATACATTTTCTAGTCTAACTTATATATTCAAAATCAAACTTTGAAAATATGCGATTATAGGTGATGAGGATGAATATAACAGACGATAATCTTCAATAACAACTTATTTTAGAAGAAATTTAAAAAATTGAAATTGTAAAATGAGCTCAATTAAAAAAAGAGTCTGTTTAAACATTTTGTTGGTATAAGATATTTTGTTGGTATAAGATATTTTGTTGGTGTAAGATATTAAAAACTTTTTAAACATTAGTGATATTTATAACCAACTTTTTTTTTTAATATATGGGAAGGTAAGAAACTTTAATAAATACGAGAATAAGAAATTTCAATGTATGTAAGTGCAAGAAATTTAAGTGTGTGTTAGGTTACGGATTTACACCCCCTCCCAGCAAGCACACGACGTTGAAACAACGTTGAAATAACGTTGATCAACGTTGTTTCAACGTTGTTTCAACATCGTGTGCTTACTGGGCTAATTGTGTTTAAATGTTAAGCTAGTGTTTAAACGCTTAAAAAGCATTTATTAAACATACAATATTTGGGAATATTCCAATTTTTTTTGGTGTGAAGGGTCACAATTCACTGGAACATTAACAAGATTAAGGAATACAAAATAAAAAATTTAACAAGAATATCTGAATCCATTCAACACAAAAACGAATTTACATTTACAATTCTGTCGTAATGTTCACCAATGTTTTGCAGATAAATGATTTGATCATGTTCCATTGTTTCTACGTATTTCAAACTGTTTGCATGTTGAAGGAGAGGTTTTAAAAATGCCAGCAATATTTAAAAGGTTGTTGTAAGGTCTTAGAACATGTTCCTATGCACCGTGATTACATTAAATCTGGACTAATTTGATAATATCTCCTTTTTTTGTATTTATCTTTGATTTTAGAACAAAATAAAGGTCTTGTCTTATTTTTGGTTGTGCAGCGGTACTTTCATTCTTCTTACTTCTTCTTTTGTCTTTTACTAATTTTCTCATTCTTTTTACTCATTGTAAAGTTCCCATGGAATCCAACGTATATCCTTTTTACAAATTTATTTGATACATTTAACCCAGTAGGCACTGGACGTACTTAGACGTCCAGTGGACGTTCATGGACGTCCATGGCCTACTGGGAACCCCGTTTTAACTGATTGCATGACAATCAATGTATTATTATTATCAGCACAACTTTTCTTATAGAAGGTTCTTTGTAAGAAAAGTTTGTTAAAGAAAAAAGATGCCCAGAGAAAAATCTGTATTTTAATGACTAAAGCATTAAAATCAAAACTTTATAAACTTGAAGAAAAGTTAAAACATTTTATTAAAAAAATTTTTTTTTAAAGGAGGATTTTGAGGATCTTTTTTTTTTTTTTTTAATTGCATGAATGTTTTTTTAAAAAAAAATAGATCCTCAATAATTAATTCATGTCAAAAAATTTAAATAAAAATGTAAGAAACTTAAAATTAGAATGTGGAAATCTAAAAATAGATTGAACGAATCTTTATGTTTAAGCAAAATCTTTAATCATTACGTTTAAGTGTAGCGTGTCACCTGCAAACATTTCTTTGGTGCGCCCTTTATTATACATAATAACCTAGACGGTTTTAAACATTTTTAGCAAATAATTTATTATGATTGTAAGGCATTATAAAAGACTTTTATATCAATTGGTTGTAAAAAATTGCACTGTATTACAAGACTCGTTTAAACTGATAAATTTCTAGTTTTTAAAAAACTTTTTTAAGGGCCATCACTTTTACCAGGGCCATCAATGTTTCTAGGGAAGGTTATTGGAGCCACAAAATTACTAAGATACTCAGCTGCGATACGATATGGTTGCGTAGTTATTTGTAAATCATATTTAACACGAAACTTTATTAATTATTGATTTCTTCACTAACTTTTGTTTCATTTCCAACGACTAAGTTTAAACTATCAATCGAGTTTCCAAAAATTTATCAAGCTTGGAATGCTTAAATATTTTGAATTTTTACAGTAATTTAATAATGTTAATAAATGATAGCTACAGATAAAGTTTGTAGCATTCAAGTTTTTAATTACTAGTAAGCGATATATACAAACTAGTTTAAAAAGTTCTCAGACAGTTCTATTGAGTTTCGATTTAATCATTAATATTTTACTCCGCTAAGGTCCTCATTCTGTTTAATTGCTGAGTAAATGATCGTTTCTTAGCAACAACTTCTCGAGCCAAAAAAAGTTCTAAAACTAAAATCTAAATTATTAAATATGGCGTTATAGGAAAATTTTTGCGAAAATGTCTCACTGAGTTTCAGGGTAATGTTTTAGCTGAATATTGAAGGGTTGCATTATTAGCTATCATATGGTTTACTATGAAACATTGAATTGATTAGATAAAAAATTATATTTAGTAAAGAGTGAATACATATGAAATATATAAGACTGTTTGTAAAATATAGTAGATAGAGTATATATAGATTAGGTACAGAGATTATAATCTCTAGGTACATTAAATTATATTTTATATCAACATTGTTATAAATAAGTTGTTTAATTCATGCAATTTGACTACATAAATAAATTTACATAATAAAGATTTTTACAACTTATATAATACAATCTTACATAAACAGTTTAGTAGAAACTTTTAGTTGTTTCAGGCTACTTGGTTATAATATAAATACTGTTTGCAGATTTTTAAAATCAGTGTCGTTTTTTTCTACATGTCTAGTAAATATATTAGACAATTTCAAATATTAAGAAAATTAACAATTCTTGCAATAGGCTAATAGATAAACACTATTTTATTGCACTTTTTTCAAAAGTTTTCTCAGCATGGCTTTATTATTATAATGATAAACAGCTTTGTTTTTCAATGAACTATTTGCATATAAATAACCATGTTATTATTATTATTATTTTTTTGTAGGCGTTATATATAATAAACTGATAAAAGGAAAAGAAATGGGAATATTAAGGTTAAGTAGTTAAACCAAAATATATTTTTTTATAGTTATGTTTATTTTAGTGCTAAAAAGCAAAGGTAAATTTAAGAGAGTTACAGGATTGAAAATTACATCTGACAAATAGATTATTATGAACCAAAAACTTTTGTTTTTTATTTAATGAATCATGATTTACTTGTTCTATATGCTGCTCCAGCCCTCCCCCACCCACACACAGGTATACCTACTCTTTTGTAAGTAAGAGCTTTTTTTTGCATAAAAATTATTCAGGTTTTTTTACCCAGTTTTAAAATTTATTAGTTGGCATTGATCATAAGAGAAGTTGTGGAAAGCAAGATAAATAGCCTACTTAATTAAATTTGATATATGAATGGTTTTTAAATTATTGATGGATGATATGATTATATTTGTGATATACATAGTTACTATTTGCTTGTATCTAAGAAAATAATTTTAGTATATATACATGGTTATTCATATTAGTATTATTTCATCTTAGTGATTAGTTAGTATGTGTGTATTATATTGAATGTTATAAAATTACTTCCTATATTATTAACATGAAGTTTCTAATATTATGTTAAAGTATTTTGCTAGTTTTAAAACTTTTTTATTAAATTTTTTTAGTTATGTAGTGTTTTTTGTATTGTATTTTAGTAAATTTTAACAAAATTAAAATCTTAAATTATGAAAGATACTCAGTTGGATCCAGAAGAACAACAGTTTGATGATGATTTTTTTGCAAGTGATAATGAAAAAAATACATTAGAAAATTTTACAAATGGAGATAATTTCAATTCTACTTCCAAGATTAATGAATCAGATAATGAAGAGAACAAGCTATCACCACTTAACTCTCATCGTTCAAAATCCTCATCTCGTTTACAAAGTTCAAATAGTAGACAATCAAACTCAGGTTCTATGGAGAAGGTATCTTTGCAAGAAAATCAACAAGAATTTTCTGATAGAGAAGATAATCTAAAGTCCTCTAGAAACTTTCAAGATATTTATAATGAACGATCTAACACAAACTCTAGAACAGAAAAATCTCCAGTTTCCTCATCTAGAAGAGTTTCAAATAATGATCTTCAGGAAAGTAGGAATAATTCTTCAAAACATTCTGATTATGAAACTTATGATGAAAATAATAATCGCAGGTCACGCCTAAGTAATGAATCTAGGCATAGTAAAAGACTTTCACCAGATTACTCTGATGATTCTAGTGATGATCAAAAGGTTACAGCTAAAACAGTTGCAAAAGGTGATGATGAGGATATTTTTAATATTGCAAATAAACAGTATGATGATACATACTCTGAAACTGAGATTGTATACTCAAGACCTAGTTCATTAAAAAGCTCAAACCATAGTGAAGAAGAAAGTGAAGAAGAAAGTGAAAAAGAAAGTTCACTAAACAAAGATGGAAAGTTGGAAAATTTGCCTGAAAAAAAAGCACAGACTAAGGAAAGAAAAAAAAAGATTCCGCCTAATCAAAAAATTATTCATGCAACCGGACCTCCACCAAAAGGAAGAATTGCATTTGTTTCATCAGGATCAAGATATAAACCAGGTAAAAAAATGTTCTTTTTTTACCAACATAAAATGCTTTGTTATACTTTGGTTATAAAAACTTGATTTGTAAATAACTTAGTGCAAATATTTTAGATAATTGATAATTAATAGAAACAATTTATCCCTTCTCATAAACTATTAGTATGCAGTTATGAAATTCATATTCTCATTACTGCATATAAAGTTGTTTATATGCAGCAATGAAGATATGTGCATTCATATGTATGTATGTATGTATGTATGTATGTATGTATGTATGTATGTATGTATGTATGTATGTATGTATGTATGTATGTATGTATGTATGTATGTATGTATGTATGTGTGTATGTGTGTATGTGTGTATGTGTGTATGTGTGTATGTGTGTATGTGTGTATGTATGTATGTATGTATGTATGTATGTATGTATGTATGTATGTATGTATGTATGTATGTATGTATGTATGTATGTATGTATGTATGTATGTATGTATGTATGTATGTATGTATGTATGCGTGTATATGTGTATGTGTGTATGTATGTATGTATGTATGTATGTATGTATGTATGTATGTATGTATGTATGTATGTATGTATGTATGTATGTATGTATGTATGTATGTATGTATGGTTTAACAAGGTGGGATGTTTACTATTTAGTTTTAATTATAAAAGACAAGTTTTATAATGCTTAGGAGGTGCAGCGAGAGGTCGAGGTCGAGGTAATGTAGGTAATGGTAAAAATCCCCAGTTAGAGAAAAAAAGTGTTGTTGTCAATCGAGTAATTTCTGCAAACCGAAATAAGACACAAAATCTGCATAACATTATTGCACAGCTGCAACAAGAAATCAGAGATTTGACTTCTGAAAACAGATATCTGCAGAGATCAGCAAAACTACAAGATCGAGAAATTCGTAAATTAGATAATGCAGAAGCAGAGCTGCCATCACTTTTGAAGAAACACAGCAACGAACTGAACTCATTACAGGAGAGGTATCGGCGTATGAAAGAAAAAGCAGAACAATTTAGGAATTCCTCAAAGAAACAAGAAGAAATTCTATTAAAAACCCAAGAGACGTTAAAAAAGTACGAAGCAATGGTGAAAGATAAGAAGTTGGAGGAGCGAGCTACTTTACAAGAAAAGATAAAAAATATGGAGAAAGAACTAGAAGATAAAGAAAAGAAAATCTCTGTGAGTTTTCTATTTGATTAATTATTTTCTTTTTACATTACATTTTTTGTTCTTAAGTTTTTTTGTCAACTTTATGGTTGATATTTTTAGGAACTAACTCGAACAGTGGGAATCAACAAGAAAATTCATGTCAGAGAGCTTAAAGAAGTAACCGAAAAAAATAAAAAATTACTGGATGATTTGCACAGAGTAGAAAATGATCAAGTTGTACTGTTACGCAAACTGAAGGTATATTTACAAAAGATATTTTTTTTATGGGATTTTTCACCCAAACATTTTTTTTTTTAATAAGATTTCATTAACAAATTTACTTTTTCTTGTATGATATTTACATTTTATAGTAATTTTTAGGATAAGGAAAAGTTATTAGAGATTACAAACATCTATTCTCTGAGAGTTAATCGACGTGGTAGTAAAGAGGAAGAAAGGGCTGGGATATTTTCTCCTACAGAGCCAGTTCCTCCAGCCATAAAACGTTATCAAGAAGAACAAGAACGGCAACACGAAGAATTAGTTCGAATAGCGAATGTTTCTGAAACTGCCCGTGAATCAAATGCTTCTACAAAAGAGGCACCTCAATTGCGAGCAGCTAAATCAAAAAAAGCTAAAAGCATAAATATCTCAAATGAGGAATTTGATTTTGATAAATCAGAAAACGAAAACGGGAATAATGTACAAGTTGATCTCAAAAAAAGTGAGATGAAGAAGCAGGAGGACGCAGATGAGAAAGCGGAAGAACAAAAGCAACGAACAGAACGGGAACTAGAGCAGCGAATGATAGAAAAAGCAAGACTGCGAAAGGAAAAAGAAGATGAACGTAAGAGGGAAGAAAACTTGCGGTTAGAAGAAGAAAGAATACAGGAAGCCGCTAAAAGACTGATTCTGGATGATTTAGAGTCTAAGAAAATAAAGGAGAATGAAAAGGAGCGCAAAATCAGAGAGGAAGAAGCAAAGGATGAAGAAAATAGATATCTTCTTCAAAAGTTTAAAGAAGAAGAGGATATGGAAAAACAAAGAAAAAAAGAACTTTTGCTAGCCCGCATGAAAGCAATTGATTTGGGTGTCCATCCTGATAATGTAAAGGAAGACTCTAAAGTGGATTTATTAGTAAAACCCCCAGAGTCGAAGCGGAAAGAGAAACCGATATTCCTGCAAAGTCCTCCTCTCTCTCCGAAACACTCGAAAAACAGTTTTGATAATATTAATAAGAACTCCGTTCCTGTCGATAAACAACCTGTGGAAATTCATCAGGAAAAATCACAAAGTTATCACAAACCTGAGAAACGATTGTCATGGGATTTTAAGAAAACAGACGAAAACATGCATAAAGGCCTTCCTGCACACTTTGACTCAGAGAACTCCCCGATTAACAAACGAAGAAATGTTTCTGAAAATACCGAGAATAACTCGCGTACGTTGCCGGTTCGTGGACCGCGGCCTAATAGCGATTTGTTCAATAATGAATCCGATCAACGTGTGAATGACACGCGTCGTCCTCAAATTAACAATGGCATGAGGGCAGATTCGTTAGAGGAATTTCCTAAAAATAATACGTCTAAAAAAAACAATACAGCATCTCCATTTGATATGTTTGAGGATCCTTTTAAAGCCAAGAAAAAGAATGAAGTCTTAAAAAAGCAACAAAAGTCGGTTGTTAATTCAGACGAAGACTTTAACGGATTTTCTAGTTATCAACCAAGTATTTCTAGTAAACCCAGACAGCAGCGACATATAAACAAGTTAAATTCTGCGAGCTCTGATAACTTTATTGACGATCTTGAAGAAATGATTTTAATTTAAATTATTATTATTTTTAGCCAAAATTTTAGTAAGCATTCGCACGCTGAGCGTTTACCTTTTTTACGTTCAGATCTTCAGCAGGATCTGGAAAAAGCTCGTTATAATTCGCTTTTTTTTTTAAAAAGAACTTTATATATGTACATATATAAAAATAGAATTCATTATATCTTCTATTTTTTGCTTAAATTATGGAATACGCATTTCTTTTTTATCATTATTATAACAAATTAACATATAATTTATACATATATTAATAAAATATGAAATACGAAGATTTTCTGTATGTAAATATAAAAACGACTCTAAAAAATCCAAAGTATATAAAACAATTCCCCCAAAAAAAAATCTAAAGATTTTTCTGATCTTATTAATTATTCCACAAATTATTTGTTTTTCTAAAGTGTTGCTTTAATTTTGTTGATTAACTCGCATTAAAACTATCTTCTTTATTTAGCTCCCAAATCTGACTTAAAATGTTTTTTTGTTCTTCTTCATCACTAACCTTGGATATCTTTTACACTGGTAACTGGCAGCTACTAACTGCCATGCTCAATGAAGCCTTTTTTACATAAGAATTTTAGTCCTGTAGATATAAAAATAAGACTTTCTAAAATTTTGATAAAGAGCTATGGGCAAAAAATTCCCAGATTTCCCCCTGCAAATAGAAAGTAGATACATCCAATCAGGTTTTCTGGATTTATCTCACGTTTTATGATGTTTCAGAAACAATTTAGTAAATATATTTTGAGAATTAAAAAAATATATTTTACTGGTTCTTAAAACACAATACGTTTTCTTTTTTAATCATCTAAAAATATTTAGAAAAATGTTTTTATTTACTCGGCTTGAAGAGAAACTAGGTACAAGAAGAATAGCAGGGAGAGCATATATTGGTTTCTCCTTAGGTCTGCAAATTTCTCTTGCAACCAACACAAACAACAGATGAATAGTATTCGATTAGTAATCCGCTTTAATACTTTTTAATTTTACAGAGAATCCTCTATTAAGTTAGTGATAGATTACTTTGGTTGCAAACTCCGATAAAAATAAACAAGTTTATCAAGTCCACTTTATACAAATACACACTTTTTGAATTAGAGGATTCTAAGTGTAAATTGATGTGAATTAAAAAGCAAAAAACATTGCTGAACATTTTTTTCTAATTTCAGTTTAATTTCAAAAATATGTTGTTGTATCATAGGAATGGAACCCTTAGTAATTTATAATATACTTGTGTACAAGGAAGATCGAGTTTTTTTTTTCTTCCGTGGAAGAATGATATTGCGAAAACTAAAGTAAATACAATGAATGAAAATAAACAACAGACCATTTTTTTCATACGATTTTTTTATTATTGCTTTAACATAAGGCAATAGTTTTTCTGCTTTTCAGTATATTTGCAGCTTTTTCCTGTAGACCGAAAACTACCTCCACATTTATTTAATAAATAATTTGTAAGCATTCTTTGGTTAAATGGCAATTTTTAGTGATCTATTTTGCGTGTTGGTGGTATAGTTAATGGTTCCATGCTACATCGAAATATGAAATTTCTTTTTTCTTTTTTTTTTTTTTTAATTAAATGTGGATATCGACTAGTTTTTTAATTCGAGCCAAAAGCACCTTTTTTGGTCATTTGTTTACAGCTTCATCCCATATTGTTAATAAAAGAGTATTGAATTAATCTTTTACGCAAAAGAGTATTGAATTAATCTTTTACGCAACAGAACAACTAGTGTTTAGAATGTCCTTAATTCTCCCACTTTTTTTAATGATGCTTCACAGTTTCTGGACAGCATCTGGACTCATTTTTGTAGAATTCTCACCACTCTTGAACGGTTTTCGTTCGACAATGACCCAATATTTCTCAAAGGGGCGATAATCTGGGAAGAAAGGCCAGTTCTTGCTCTATGTTAGCGACTTGGTTCGTTTCATGCGACTCAATTGCTGATTTAGTCCTATGGCAGCTCCCTAGATCTGTAGTATAATTATTATACTTTTGAATGATAAGAAGATGTAGCTTCTGAAGACACTCGGTTCAAATGTCTGCAGCAAGTGCAAATATAAAATGAAAAATACTAATGTGTAACAACTTTTTTACAAATGAGCACCGTATTAAATAAGATTATTTACTGTTGCAATGTACATCCAAACAAGAGAAAATATTTCAGGGCGCCAAGGTTAGTGAGTCACTCCAGCACTTTTGTAAAATATTTATCCCTTAAGCATTTGAGCATCATTTTAGTTTATAGTTTTGATTTTAATTGTGTATTTTAATTTAGTGGCGATAAAGTTTAATGTCTACTTTAGAGTTACTATGAGTGTTACGAGTTTAAGCTACTCGTAATACTCGTATAGCTAAGTGGACTTAAAACTTCTTAACCATTTTACTTCTTTACACCACAAACTCATTAATTATTGTATTCAAATACTGGTGCTCTGTATTGAGCGTCATCTACATTGTCTAGAACGAAGTTTACACAAGTTTTGTCCGCCGCACGAGAGGAGAATAGAAATGAGTGGAGATTTATGTCACTGCAATGATATTCCTGTTATTTTGATCAAATTTGAAATTGAATACCATGCTCGTATTTGGCGCTTGTTTATCGATGGATCTAAATCTAGCATAAAATCAGTTCTTCTTCACAACGGCAATGTACATCCATCTGCCCAGATGCTTTCTCGGTCGCGATGAGAGAAACATACCAAAATCTAAAGGAGATTCTTCATTGTATCCAAAATGTTGATCACGGGCGATTTGTGCTGACTTAAAGCTTTTATCCTTTTAATGCAATCAGAATGCTCGAAACTACAACCAGAATGCTTGAAATACTGCTGTTTCATTTGCCTGTGGGAAAGTTGAAACGCGCTGAACAATACAAGTGAAAAGATTGCTATTCCAGGCACAAGTATCAATGCCAACTTTTCTTTAGTTGATAAAAAAAATGTGATGTTGCCATCTCTACGCATAAAACTAAGTTTGATTAACAGCTGGTAAGATTTGGAAAGTGCGGCCTTAAAATTTCTGATTCAGAAATTTCCTGCAGTGAAATTAGCAAAAATCAAAGTGGGAGTTTTTTCGTGGGATCCGACATAACTAGCTATTTAATAATGACAACTTCCAGTACACGCTAGATAACACTCGATTGGCTGCTTGGAAAAAAAACCGTTCAATTTGCTCAGATTTTCTTAACAAGTGCAACTAACCAGTGTTTTCTAAATTACGTTGATACTGTTCAAGAATTACTGCTGTCATACAAAGCTCTTGGATACAACAACATGCCCCTTAAACATTTTGCATTTAGTGACTTTTTAAATGACGTTTTACACCCTGATTTATAGATTAATCAAACATTCAGAATAGGGAAAAATTGTTACTAGAAAAGAAAGGAAGTTACTGGAAAGAAAGGAAGCGATCAAAAAAAGTTTCAACCATCTTACCAACTGTACTCAAATCAAACAAATGTTTAATAGCAAAAAAAAGTTTCAACCATCTCACCAACTGTACTCAACTCAAACAAATGTTTAATAGCAAAAAAAAGTTTCAACCATCTTACCAACTGTACTCAACTCAAACAAATGTTTAATAGCAAAAAAAAGTTTCAACCATCTTACCAACTGTACTCAACTCAAACAAATGTTTAATAGCAAAAAAAAGCAACTCCTTAAAAAAAGTATCAAAAAAAATCAAATGTAGCAAAACAACAATTTCAAACTCAAAAAGATAAAGAAAATGATCTCTGCTATAAAAATATTGAAAAGACCAAATAGATCGCTTGTACAACGTTTGGTAGCTCGCCCGAATATTGTACCAAGAAAAATGGCTGTTTATCAAAAGGTGTACCTTAAAGAATGTTTGATGAAATGGTTACTCTTTTTTTGTTAAATGTTTTTATTAAATGATCGGTATGTAATTTGACCGACGTAGCATCTTCACAATATGAAAATCGGATCCAAAGATATATATTAACAAGATTTCTAACTTCACAGAAATTCCGTAAGAAAAAGTGAAGCAAGTTTTTTAAGTTTCTACAGCCAGTAGCCGCTTTATTTAAACTGGCAATAACTTTTATTTTGCTTTGTTTTTATCATTGCGTCAGTTTTGGCTGGCAAAACAAACTTGATTGGCAAAAAATTTGTTTCACTGTGGAAGTGCGAGTTAGATACCTACTTAATATATACCATTGATTGGATCAAGAAATATGCCGTGCCAGAAAAATGGGATACAAAAAAAATGGGATTGGCATACAAAAAAGGATCAAAAAGAAAAAAATTTGGACAACTTATTAGATTAAAAAAAAAATTGGTATGCAAGCAGAAGAAAAAGTTGCTTAGGAACCCACATGCTTACAGCCAGGGGCGATTTTACGGGTGTGTGTGTGTGTGGGGGGGGGGGGGTGTTACACTCCCCTAAGCATGGGAATTTCGGCCTTCGAAATCGACGAAATTAAACGAAATTCGTGTTTCAATTTCGGATCGAAATTGAGAACGAAATTTCGATTTTTTGGATTGTTTAATTTCGCGAAAAAATTTCGTATAATTTCGGGTCATTGAAAGTAACGAAATTGACACGAAATTAAACATAAGTTTTAATTTCGAAATTCGTGAATTTGTAATGTTTAAAAATTTCGTCTTTCGAAATTCAATATAAATTTCGATACGAAATTGAAACACGAATTTCGTTTAATTTCGTCGATTTCGAAGGCCGAAATTCCCATGCTTACACTCCCCTAGCAATTGTAAAATCAAACTTAAAGTCGGTATTTTTTTGAAAAAAAGTTATAGTCGGTAAATTTCATGGATTATTTTTCAATATGATTTTTATAGAATTTAAAAACAACAAGTTTTTTGAGTATTTTTAAAATCTGCTTATATACGATACTCGCGATATAATTACCTTCTACAGTGGCGATATCTATTTTTAGGATAGGATTTTTGAGTCGGTATTTTTAACATATTTCACCCCCCCCCCCCTCGTATTTTTCCTAGAATCGCCCCTGCTTACAGCAAATCTGTTTCTCTATTAAAGTTAATTGTGTGCTACTTTGATGATAATATGACAGTCTGTACTAAATTATAATCTTTCATCAACTTAGTTGTTTTTTTGTTTGTTCTTTTGCTATTTTGTATTTTATAACTACTGCAGCACCATCTTAAACAAGCCTAAATATTTTTGTAGTTACAGGGTGTTGATTTTTTTTGTAAGACTTTGGAGAAGCAGTCAAGTTTCAAAACGAAGTCATCAAAATTTTTTGGAGTGATTTTCTTAAACATTTACCAGAATTCCCTTCAGGTTATGGTGCTGGACTAAATATTAAAATTTCATTAAAAATCAGAATACTTTCTGATTTTGAATCCATTTCTTATTCCTTTTTTTTTTTAAAAAAAAAAAAAAAAAAAAAAACCGACAACTATTAGTTAATAAAATATATTTCTATTAGAAAGATTTTTTCTCAAGGATAGATACCAAAATACAATTTCTATAAAACTATATCAAAAGTTCTCAATAAAAAGATAACACAACTTAATATAACAAATAAAAAGTAATAGCAACAATAGTGTCAATGTTTACAAAATGTCAAATTCACATTCAAACATTGCTTACATTGAAGCTCTACAAGGTCAACTTATCTTAAGTTTTAGAAAGCATGTTTTAGTTTAAATTTGACATAACAATCACACTTAAAAATAAGTTGCAATACAATTTAACACATATTTTCTGTATAAACTATAGATAGATTGTATAAGTTACATAAACATTATAAAAATAATAAGAAACAAAAGATATTTTATAGATTACTAAAAGAGAGATTATGTTCGATGGCAGTCCACAAAGGCACAACACAACTAGTTACTCATCTGAATCACTATCATCACTTCTTGAATCTTTAGTCTTCTTCCCAGATACAATTATTCTATACAGCATACTTAAAACTAAATAACCCCAGTAAATATTTAGGAACAAAATTAAGAAACACATAGATACCATAAACTTCTGAACAATACTTGTATCATAAGTGTTATAATTAAAATAACCATAGGCAACCCAAACAGGGTAATAAATTAGACGAGTAAAAACAAACACAACAGCAAAAATGCCAAAACAAATATTACAAACTTTTTCTTTCTTTGCGTATTTTGCAATTTTGGCTGTCTCAAGCCAAAAGTCTGAAGCATCATGAATGAACATGATCACTACAGCAAATCTGTACAGTGATGTAATATAAGAGCCAAAAAGTAAAGTCAATGTTACAAAGTGATGAACAAGCATTTGATAAAAGTCCTTGCGTTTTGTATCAGTAAACTGGGATACTGAAAGGGATAAATAAAATGATATTTCTAAAAAATAATACCATTTCATAACAGTTGTAAACTCATGATTCTTGTAATTGCTGAGCCAAGTAGAATTATCCCAAAACCATCTAGAATCCCAAACAACCATAATACCCCACCCAAACAAAATAAAATAACTGAAAGCTCGCCAGCATGATTCTGATGCCTTTTTTAATAATAACTCTAATGTTTTTGCAGGGACAAACTTTGTTTGCTTACGTTTCTGAATATTTGAATTTGCCTTATCTTTTACCAAAGACTTTTTTTCTTTAATAAAATCTTGTGGTTTTACAGATGATTCTATTCCAATATATATGCAAAAGCTAACAGCAACGAATCTCTCAAAAGCATAACGAGCTAAGCTGATTAACACGAACAGTATAGGTATTATGCGAAGATCGCTAATGTTTGCTTTTGTTAATTTCGGCGTAGACTGAATATCAATCCATTTGTATTGTTTTGGTAACCATATATCCTCAGACCAGAATAAATCATAAAAGAAGTCCATGATAGATTTAATTAAGGCCTCACATCACTTCGTGCTTTATTACACGTGAATTTGTTCGACTTAACCGCATCCATCAAAATATCCATCAAAATAGATTAAATATTACCACAGTGAAAAAAATGAAACCTCAGGTTACACAAATTTGACGACCGCATTTTAATTATGACCGGAGTAAATTAAAACGATAGGTTTAGATCTTCTTAAAAGAAATAAATCCACAACATAATTTATTACTTTTTATTTATTAGTGAAATAATTTTTTTTCGATACCATTATACATATAGATATATTAGAAAACATACCCTAAAGAAAGTTTGATTGCAACAGTTAAAGCTATTAACATATTTATGTACAGACTCACCGTATGACTTTCATTAAACAAGACCGATCAGCAAAAGGAAAATACAGAAAAGGGTAAAAATAGGTCAGAAGAACGCTTGCGTTGTTCCGAATAGCAATTTACAAATTTCAGATAATATGGGAACTAATCATACATATTGCTTGAGAATGGATTTGTACAGAGTTCCAACGAAGTGCGTTTACTTCTTCCGCATCAAGCGATGTTGCACCTGTTTAAGACCAAAATATCACACATTCAGCTGCATAAACCGACGAAAAAGAAATGAAAAAAGAAAAGAGAGTCCAAAATCAACAGAAGCATTCAGTGATTTTCTCTCTGATGTTTTAAAACAAACTTGTATTTAATGGTTTTATATATTTTTTACCAATCGTTAAAACACGTATTCAGCACAGATTTAAGCTCCATCGTGAAAGTAAACCAAACACAACCGATTGATTTTTAAACAATAAATCTCAAATAGTAAAATAATAATGAATAAACAATTAAAATTTTTTTTTTTTAGCGAGGTCTTATGAAATGAAAAGTATGTGATTTCATAGCTTTTATATGGATATTTTATGCTGATAAGATTTTGATAATAATGATAACTGCAGATTTGTAAGATATCTGTATTCACTAATACATTTTTATACTAATACAGGTTTACCTGCTATACCTATTCAGATTTTAAGATAGAGACTCAAAAGTAATAAGCTTAATGCTTCTCACGCATTACTTATTGCGTTTTTTTTTTAAATATTTCTTTAATTGTCTTTTTAAAATTTATTTTCAATAATACTTCTTTGAATCGATCAATTAATTTCGATCAATAAAACGTAAACGGAAAGTTTTTAGGTTTTAAAAAGATGACTTGTTTTCTAAGTACCCTAATAAATTTTAAAGCTTTCTTGTCACTCCAGTTCTGGGGCCTGTGCTATAAACCAATTTGCGTCGTAATTGACGGATATTCGTAAGTCACCAAAAAAGTTCATAGTTTACTAATCCGGATGCTATAAAAATTATGCGCTCGTATTCTCGGATATTTTTCCGTATATAACGGGCAAATTTTCACGCATGGAAGAACCAACGTAATTACGAATATTTGTCCGTAGATCGCTGTGGTGAACTAATCTATCAAATCAAAACAAAGCGTTTTGTAAACTATGGATTTTTTCTTTCTTTTTTATCGACTTGTAAATGTCTAAAACTAAACTGAAACTAAACTACTTTTGGAAAAAAGATTTAAAATTTTCAGTTAATGTAATAATGTGAATGTATATATTATCAAAAATCGAAATACGGCTGCACCGAAATATTTATATTTTGACATATAACTATAGTTAAATGTCAAAATATAACACTTATAGGTGTATATAACACTTATAAGTGTTATATGCAAAAGACAGTGTTGTACAAATTATATATATACCTAATCATTTTTTCAAGGTAAACCACAACTTGCCTTCAATTAAACAATTTCTTATAGCCCAAACTCAACTTAGGGTATTTGACTTTTTCGTTATATCGATTTCTTTTTAAAAATTGAGCCACTGTTTGATATGTTTCTACCTTTTTGTTGGTCCAGGTGTTTCGATTAGTGAATAGTTGAACTTGACGTCTTCGAATAGTTCTCGGGCTGATCTCAGTTGATACTTTTTAGCTCTTTGAAGTTGATGTAAACTGTAAAACCTGTTAAGTGACAAAAATTTTATTTTTTAAATATATACAAATATTTAGTTTACTATTTTTTGGAACTAAACATTTTCATTACAGTAAACATACTTTACGCGAGGTCCACAAGAAGGGAGTTGAAATGAACGTGTTTTTTTGCTATTTTTTGTTTTACGAAGTGAGCAGATGTTTAGTCTAATTCTTAAAGAACGTCACTATTCTCATGAATTTTATAAATCGCGGTAACTGTCATTAATGAGTTAGATGATGTAAAACTATTATGCGATATGCTTAATATCTCCTTTGTATACTTGTTCATGTTCCTCCTTCTTGCTTATATTTTTGTGGCAAATCTTTCAATGAATGTGTTATCAGAGCACTTTAGAACTATATTCTCAAGGGATATTTTGCATTGTTGTTGCTTTCGAAGTATTTATCCGAGATTTACTGCAAAAATTTAGAACATTTTATCCAATTAAAACATGGAAAAATACATCTAGTAAAAAATAAATGCTGATAATCATTAAGTAGGACAAATCCAAATGTGCATTACTCATCAAATCTTGTAGATACATAAATCTCTGTAAAGGTTATCAACTATGTTGATAGACTCATAGGGTAGACGAGACCGTCTAGAAAAACTGTCCATGATTTCATTAATTGATTACATAGTTAAAATAACTTTTTTGCCTGATGGTGGTCTTCCATACTGCTTCTTTTTCTTCCTAACAAATTTCTTTACTAAATCTCTCAAGTAAGCATGTCTATGGCCATTGACGTAAACTTAAAATAGAAGGTCGTTCCTCGTTGTTTGATATATCAAACCTATACGTTTCATAATTTATAGCATTTCAAGCAAATTTTTGGTGGATGTCTGTCCTGTCTTCTCCTACCAAGTGAAGAATGTCTGGTCGATTCTACTCGTCATAGTTGTTGCAGTAAATGAGTCATTGCTGATATAATCTCCACGTAGTCTACATAGTTTGATGAGACACGTCATGTAGTCAGTAGCAATCGTCACTTTACGTTTTTAGGTGCGAGATCGTACTTTTTAAAAAATTCAAAAAATGTTTTAAAGCTATTCAAAGTTTGTTAAAAAGCAATTCGAAGCGAATTTTCTTTTATTTTGTTATCACCTGTAAAAGTATGTAGGGACCAATCAAATTCACGGCAAAAAAACCAAAAAAAAAACACAAAAAGCAAAGCAACAAAATGCCACATTCTTATTAAGAAGTCTTAATATTATAAGATAGTGGCATTTTGTTGTTGTGCGTTTTGTGGTTTTCTTTTCTTTTCCTTTTTTTTTTTTTTGCCGTGAATTCGGTTGGTCCCTAATTATATGAGAAGTTTGAACTCAACAAATCAAGTCAAACCAACCACCTAGTTGGTTGGAGGTTAGATATAGAAGAATGTTGGAGAACAGTGAAAATGGTATCAAACTTGTTTGCAATTGAATCTACAGTAGCGTGCAAAAGTTTATAAACAGCTAAATTTTTAAAGTTTTTTGTAATGACGTTTTGCCTTTTGTAATAACGTTCTGCCTTTTAACTAAAAATGAATGAAATTTTTAACAATAGTTCCTTTAATGTGATTCCATAGCAACATAGCTAACTCAAATGATAACTTGTAACTGAAGAAAGAAATTCAAATTTATTGAAAACATCGCGCAAAGTTTATAAACAAATCTATGCCCCATAAAAAAAAATCAAAATTTTATTAAGAAAAATATATTAATATTAAAATTAATTTACAGGAGATAATATTTAACTTAAATTGAACTCAAAAAAATAATTGGAAAGTCTAAGGAATTGTCGCTAGAAAAAAAAAATTAATAATACGAGCTGTAAAGAAGAAGATTCCTTATATGCAAAATTTTGATCTTTACGATGCGGCTAAATCAACAATTAGCTTACTGGCATTAAGAGATATAGAGACCGTAAGACACTCTAAAACAAGCATCGTTTAGGCAACTCAAAATAACTACAGAAAATCAAGTAAGACAAATAAGATCCCTACAAAAGTGCTGTTAAATTAAATGGAATGAATTGAATGAGCAAGAATTATGGTATTAAGTGCAGCGTAGATACTACAAAACGTTGCCTGCGTAAGCATAACTTATTTCGTTTTTGTCCTGCCAAGAAACCATTAATATTAAATAATCGCTTAGCCCAAATGAAATTTGCAAAAGATCATTTGGATTGGACTTTAAAAGAAGGGCAAAAGTCTTGTTTAGTGACAAATCAAAGTTTTGCATATTCGGTAAAGATGGTATCAAGTACGCGAGACGTCCAAAGCGTGAAAAATTTTCTCCTAAGTATCAAATGCCAACAGTTAAACATGGTGGTGGCAATGTAATGGTTTAGTCGTGATTCTATTGGTCCAGTTCATCGCATCGAAAACATAATTGATCCGAATGTATATTTAGATATAATCAAGAATGTTATGTTGTCACATGCAAGGAACAAAATGCCTCGTGGTTGGATTTTCCAGCAAGTCAATAATTTAAAGCACCATGCAAATCAAAAATTTCTTGAGCTCGAAAAATATTTCATTTTTGGACTGGCCTTCTCAAAACCCAGATTTAAATCCAAAGGAACATGTTGATAGTCAATTGAAGGGTGAAGAAACCGACCAATAAAAATGATATATTCAAGATGCTTTTGGATTGTTGGGCATATGTCCCCATAGATGTTCTGATCACCTTAGTTGGTTCTATGCCTCATCACTGTCAAGCAATGTTAAAATCAAGAGACTATCCAACAAAATACCGATGTGCTGTGATGAAAAAATGTTAATAAATCAGAGAAAATATTTTTATGAATTTTTTCATTTGCTTTTGCACAATTATGCTTTCAATAATACTTGAATTTCTTCCTTCCGTTATAAGTTATCGTTTTTATTGAGTAAGTTAAAGGAACAATTGTTAAAACTTTCATTCATTTTTAGTGAAAAGGCAAAAGTTATGCTGAAAAAACTCGAAAAGTTTAGCTGATTATAAACTTTTTGCACGCTGCTGTAATGAGAATTAAGTGGGGTTATTAGATAATCGTCATGTTAAAGTTTTTTCCGTTAAATTTTAGTTAAACTAAATTACTTAGATATTTTCCAAATAAAACCATTAAAAACATTGACCTTGCTTCAAAAGCTAAAAAAATATCTTTTATATCGCTAAACCATCTGTAGGCGCATCATTTTCTTTGTTCAAATAATCTGGTTGATTCTGATGTACATCATTTTAAGCGGATTATTTGAAGCTCTTGAAGTGATAAAACTGAAACTCTTTAAGAACAACAACGACGACCCTTTTCTAAGGAAATGTCCCTTTTCTAAGGAAACGTCGCTTTTCTAAGGAAAATCTTAAGATTAACCCAACTTAAGACTGAGTTCGAACTTTGTTTTGAATAAAACCTCAAAAAGTCAAAAGTTTTAATTTTCAGAACTCGGATTTTTCTTTAAAAGTTAGACTTTCAGATTGATCTTTGCACGGCGATCTTCTATTTGACTTATTAAGTAAATTTTTCGAGATCGTCCGTGTTTTATCATTCGGTCTTATTTTTATAAGATTTTTCATTCCGTAATTTCAAAGCCTTCTCATACAGGCCACAACAGCTCATTTTCCGTAAAATTAGCGAAGGCCGACTTTTTTACGGTTAAAATTATTTTCTATCCTTGCTTTTGTAAACAAACTCTAGAAGCAAATAAAGAGCTTTATTGGGACAAAACATTTCGATTAAATGTCGGAAGCAAATATAGTAGAAATTTTTTTTACGTTTATAAATAAGTTAATTACAATAAAAATTTAAAGAGTTTAGCTAAAAATGACTAAATCTCATTTTGATAACTATATGTTTATTTTAGCTGTTTAACACATGTAATACAAAAAATAAATTTTTTGATAAAAACAAACAAATATGTTAACTTTACTTTATTAAAATTATTTTCACTTTTTTAAACTCAAAGTACTTTATTTTGAAGTTGAAAGTTTTGCTTGTTTTGTTAAACATTCCTTCCCAAAATCTTCAGAGTGTTTTTTACAATAATTGTTTAAAGAAATGTTTGCTAAAATGCAGCAAACTTTTTTAAAACTTCGAACAAGCAATTGAAATTTACTATTGCAGTTAATAAAAATGTCAATTAATCCTCTCTTGCACAGCAATGGTGAAACTTTATTCACAAGTGTCACTTCAAATATAAAAAAACAATAAATAACAAAGTAGACTAAATTGTCAGAAGGTTCTCTTAGTCTTCCCCTATTCAAAGAACTAATCAAAGTTCCATATTCTTGAAACATATCAAAGGTGTCAATTTCTTCTAAAATTGATTGTAATTCCGGAGGTTTGTGAGCAACAACACCTGCAATATATAAAAGCCCTTGTTTGCAGTCATTAGGCAACTGAACCTCACAATTTTCACATACTGACATATCAAACTACACATCAAGTTCACAGTTATCACAGTGGTGGTGAGCAGGAGGAAATATTGTAAAATCTGCTTGCTCGTCTATCAAATTACAAGTTTTGTTGATTCTAAATTTTTAAATAACATTTTTGCACAGTTATCAGATATGTGCCACCTGACCCTTGCTGATATCTCCTAAACTGTTTTTCTAGTACATCTAATTGCATTTGTCCTAGCAATACATAAGATATACCGCAATTCAACAACTACTTGGCACAGCTTGCTAATCTTTTAAAAGTTTTTTACAAAGCACTCACAGTATCCATTGTTAACTTTTTCTCTCTTAGTTTTGAATTTACGCATTTCAAATTTTCAGCAAAATAAGAAATATAGTTCTCTAAGAAATCTATTTGCTAATCATTGACTGAAGTAATAGGCTTTCTTCGAATATCATTTAATCTAATATATAGACCTTTTGCTTTACTGTTGACAATAAGCCATCACTTGATAACTGTTTCAATAAAAAGTGCAGTATCTTTAGCTTCAGGGATTTTTACACGTAATGCTGCAACTGTTTTATCACAAAGAACTAATCCATAATTTTGTTGTTCAATTGGTTTTGGTGACTTGATGCCTAATATAACTTGCTCGTTTAGAATCTGTTTCATTATTAATAACATAACTAACAGCATTCTCCAGTTGAGAATAACATTTAATAATTCCTTTGTTTAAAAAAGAAAATAAACATCTCCAGAATCTTCTAAAGTTATATATATTGAAAACTTAGGTACTGGTCCACAGTAAAAACACCAAGTTTTTTATAACGAAACAAAATACAGAAAGAAATTATTTCTTTATTTATTTGAACAAAATACAGACACGTAATTATTTCTTTATAGTTAAATAATTTTGCAGACCTGGAATCTCGTGACGCATTCGATTAAAAGATACATAACAAAAATAACAAACCTTTCTCTTTTTACTTTTCTTAATAAAACAGATCTTATTTTTCCTAATTGTCAAAAAAAAAATCAAAATTCCTTTGTTCCTTTGTGTGTATTTTTAAATGCCCCCGAACGTCAGTAATCTGCCCCCGAACGTCGATAATCTTAAAAGTGAATTTTATTTGCATGGTTTCGTCAAAACAACATTTTTTTTTTTTTTGAAAACAAAAGAACAACGTTCTGACTGTATAACGCACAAGTTTTTGTTTACAAAGTTAGGTGAATTCGCATTGTATAAAACATTTTAAATAGGTTACATGGAGTTGTTTCGCTATTTGGTAATTTCCAGATCCACGGATATTAGGAAAATCTAAATACGAAAGATCGCCGTGTTGACAAGAACTTTGATTACTTCCCAGGGCTTTTTTGTTTAAAGAATTCTTCATTAAAAAATAAATGCAAAGTTAAAAAATATTTTTCTTAATAGATCAAGTAAATGTTATAATTTTCTTGTTTTTTTTCTTCTTTTTTTTTGATTTTTCTATAGCTTCATCGAAGAAAGAAACGTTCTTCTTAAGTTCCAGCTGCTGAAGCAAGAAACGAAGACCAGCGCGATTAAAACCGACTTCATCCTATAAAAAAACAAATTAATATTTAGAAACTTTTAAAAAGATGAGAAAAAAAAGATGAGAAAAAAAATATAATAGAAAAATATTAATATCAATATTCCAGATAAATGTGATAGAAATATTCTAGAAAAAAGGTGTTAAAAAATTTTTACTCGCACCAAAATATTAACAATCGGAACAAATATTATAAACAAATTAATACAAAACCACAATAAAATCATCAAATTACTTTAAGTCTGCGGACAGATTGACAGGTATTAATCTTTAACGACTCGATTGTTTGAAGTAATAAATGACTCGTCGTGATCTGATTATGGTGAACTCTAACAGCAATAATAAAAACGATCATAATGTTAACGATAATAATAATAATAATAATAATAATAATAATAATAATAATAATAATAATAATAATAATAATAATAATAATAATAATAATAATAATAATAATAATACTAATAATAATAATAATAATAATAATAATAATAATAATAATAATAATAATAATAATAATAATAATAATAATAATAATAATAATAATACTAATAATAATAATAATAATGATAACAACAATAACAATAATAACAAGAAGAATTGTTAAGAAGTCAAAAATAAACTTGTATAAAATATAAAAAATTCCTAAGAAGAAATAAATTTAACCAACTTTAAAAGATATGTCAAACAGCGAGTGCACAGCTCAATATCCCAACTTTTCTATAAAATTATTTAGTCAAAAATTAGTTAAATGGATAAGGTGAATAAAAAATTGTAAAGAATATTTAATACAAAATAAAATATCAATATTTACACTATATAAAGTTCAAGCTAAATTAACACTCCGGTCGGGGTTATACCGATTACTTATCAGTAAATCGGTATATTTTAACGTTAAAATTTTCTATCGATTAACCGGTAAAATGATGCTATTGAATTTTGGAACAATAATTTTAAAAATATTTGAAAGTGCTGAAGCTACTTGACTGATTTTTTGTAGTAATAAAAATGTTCAAACAAATAAAATTACTGGAAAATCAAATTGATTATTAGAAAACAGCTGGAAAAAATCTGACCTGCAGCCAATAGTCAATGAGTTCCAGCAAATCAACCACATAGGTAAAGGGTAAAACAAGGAGCGATTCATCCAGCTCACTGAAAACAAAGTTATATAGCTTAAAGACAAGAATTTTTTTAGCTTAAACAAGAAGAATATTTTCTTTTTCTTTTTTTTTAAAAAAGGTTCTTCTTCTTTAAAGAAAAAGACGAATCTTCTTTTTTTAAAGAAGAAGAATTTTTTATATTAAAAAAGATTCTTTTTCTTCATTTTCTTGTTCTTCTCTTAAAAAAAAAAACAATAAATAATTACAAATATACATTATAACAAACATTACTTATCTAACTTCAAGTATTTACATAAACTTTAACTTAAAAAATTTTTTTTTACCTTCTTTTCACTTTTTTAAGGACATCAAGAACATACTTCTTCGGCTAAAAAAAAGTCATTGTTTAACTTGTTAAAAAAAAAAAAATTTATTCCAAGCAAATTTTGATAAAAAAGAAATTGTAAACCCAAAAACAGTAAGAAACTAGAAATATCAACTGCAAAATAACTTGTGAAAATACATTTTTTTCACCAAATGCCTTTAATATTGGATGTGGGTCATAACTATCATTCTGTAATAAAAAAAAAAATTTTTTTTAATTAAGCTATAAAAAAAATTAAGCTGTATAAAAAATTAAGCTATAAAAAAAATTAAGCTATAAAAAAAATTAAGCTGTAAAAAAAATTAAACTATAAAAAAAATTAAGCTATAAAAAAAATTGCAAATAGAAAGAAAGAAGCATTCGAGAATGAAGTTACCAGCATACATTATCAATAAACTTTTCCTGTTCTTCTTTAAACAATTGAATTGCTTCCATGATCCTCTCTGCCTAACCAATTAAACCAATCAAATCAAAGAAAGTTAAGTTTTCAAACTAAATAATCAAAGAAAGTTAAGATAAAGTCTATTTAAAAAAAATTGAAAAGATATGCTAGTATACCTTTCAAATCAACGCATTAAATGCAAAAAACAGAATTGGGATGTTTCCTTAGTAGCATCTTACTAACAACAGTAAAAAAAAGGGTTCTTTTTTTGCTGCTGCTACAAAAGAAGAACATTTAAAGAAGAACATTTTTACCGCTTTAACAGTTTCAATCGTTTTTTTCCCAGGATTTTCTGCTTCTCCTTCAGTTTCACCAGGAATCTAAGAAGTTTTTTTAAACTCTTGTAAACAAGCTTAATTAAAAAAAAATTCAAGAATAATAAAGAACTTAAACTTACTGGCCGACTGCCCCTCTCAACTAAAGTCCTATCATCTGCTTCTTCTCTTTCCTAAATTAATTGATTCATTTAAATAAAATAATGGAAATTTCTGTAATGTAAATAAAAATAAGTATATTATCTTTTGATATAATAAATCTGATCTTGGATCAAATACTTTACTTGTTCTCTCTCTTCATCTAAAACTAAGAGTTCTTCAGTTCTTTCCCATATTCTGATTGATTTATCATGAGATCCTGTCACCTGAAGAAAAGAAAAAAAAAAAAAAAAAAAAAAAAAAAAAAAAAAAAAAAAAAGAAAAGGTTATTACCTTCTAATTGCAACACAAGCATGAAAACAAAAATAAATTTTTGTTTTCATGCTTGTGTTGCAATTAGAAGGTAATAACCTTTTCTTTTTTTTTTTTTTTTTTTTTTTTTTTGCAACGCAAGCAAAAATAAATTTTTACCCTCAAAACCACCATTTAAAAACTAACCAAATATTCCCCATTGGAGCTAACTGATAGAGCCCATATTTCTGCATGATGACCCTAAATGAAAAAATAAACCGCCAAAATAAGTAAAAAAATAAATAAAGAAATAAATCACCATGATAAATTTGTGAATAATTTATTATTAGAACATTAAGTTGTATAAAAACTGACTTAAACACTCAGTAACAAACAAATCATCTAAAAATTGGTTATGTATATTGCAGATTCATTTAACCCTTTTAAGTTAATTTTGATTGGGCATCAAAACTAAAAACATTACTTTTAATGTCATAATATTTTCAAACTTGTCAGCATCCCAATATTTCACTGTTTTATCCTTGCTGACTGAGAAGAAGTAATGTGTTTTGGAAACAAACTAAAAAAGTGAGATAAAAAAATGAAGTTTAAAACTTTAAGACATTAAACCATAAATGATTTATTTTAAGAGGTAAAAAATTTATGTAAATTGTTGAGTTAATGACTCTATTAAATGGTAGTGGTTCACGACTGATACGCAATTAGTATGCATATTTTTAGGAAAACATAATTTTTGTTCATGAGTAAATAATTAACAACAATCTTATGATAAAAGTAATAAAAACACTTCACTAACCTGAACAGCTGTGATACTAAAACAAAATTTATAGAAAATTTTATGTAATAACAAAAAAACAGCTATAAAGTGTTAATATCAATAATAATACAAAATGAAGATTAGCACCTCATCATTTTTATGTTATAAACATTTTAGCTTTCCTAAAAACATTTATTACTACAAAATTCTAAAGGTTTTCCAAAACTCATATTAGTCATTCAACTAACGACTTTGAAAAGATTTCAGAAATTTAAAATGTAGAAAAGTTTCAGATTTACAACTTACCTATCATCATGAGCAAATATAGATTTATGGCAGTCACCAAAATCTAAGCCCCATATTTTTATATTTTTATCTGCAGATCCTGTTATAAGTAGAGAATTATCCTAAAAATATTATTTATATAAATAATTTTCAAAGTTAGATATTTAACAATCCCATTCAAACAATGTAGAAAAGAATTCCACAGAATTTTTTCTTAAATATGTTATAACATATTTCTAACATCAAAAATCCTAATAATATATAAATTACAGATTTAAATAAAAATATCACAATAAAATAATAAACAATAACAATCACTTACAAGCGAAATATCCATACATAGAACTGGGAACTTATGACCATATAATGACAAGAAAAACTAAAACAAATGAAACTATTATATAGAACACCAACAATAATTGTAACTTATGTAAACATAGGCATGAATTAGTTTAAAACATTTCACAAAACATTTTTGTTTGCAAGAAAATAAATACCTTAAGAGTGTCTGTAAAAAAAACTTTAACTGTGCTGTCAAGAAGAGAAACAGCAATCAATCGACCATCAGGACTAATAAAAAAGATTAACAGTTGCAGAATCAAGAGAAGAAACCAAAAATATAATTTGAAAAAATCAAAAAAGTAAAAAAATTGCACCTGAATTTTACAGCTAATATTTCTTCTGACATTTTAAGAGTCTGTGTATGTGTCATGCTTAAACGAGTGCTGTGCAAGGATAAAAATAAAACTTAATATATTTATGATTGCAACCTTAAGTAAATATAACTAAAATGTAAGAAATACTTAAACTGGAAACAACAAAAAATGCTGAATGTCATGAGCAAGAGTGTTTGGGTTAATTAGAAAAGTAAGTAACAAGTATATATATATATATATATATATATATATATATATATATATATATATATATATATATATATATATATATATATATATATATATATATATATATATATATATATATATATATATAAAGCAAGCAAGTCAACCACAAAAACCTTGTTAAAGAGTATTCCTCATCTTTTACCAATTCAAACTCCCAAAACTTTACATCATGGTCAGCACTTCCTGTTATGAACCCCCTCTAAACAGAAAATATATACAGATCATACAGTTATTAATCTTATAAATTAAAACTGCACCAACTTTTAACAAGAATATTCATAAATATTTTAAGATTGCTTTTTGATTATTAAAAAGTAAACAAAATTATTTCACATCGATTTCATACTTTTCATTAGTTTCATACTTCTCATTAATTTCATAACTCAAATGTTTCATAGCTCAAATTTTTAAATTTGTTAACCTACTTTATCTGGTGAGAGAGCTATTGACCAAATTGCTTCTTCATGGGCATCAACAGTTTCTAGAAGAATTCCTGCACTGATATCAAAGAGTTGAAGTTTGCCACTCTGTTGTCATATAAAATTTTACAACAAATGAATTAACTCTTCCTTTATTCTGCGCCATCATAATTAAATTTTTAAAATAATAATTAGTAAAATAAAGATGGGTTTTTTTATAATTTTACATTATTAAATTCTATACTAAATTTAAAAATCAATCTTAAACTTACCTTAGTACCGACAACAGCATGGCGATCCCCAGGAACAAAGCATGAACTAAGACAATATTCTGAATCCAATGTGCGAATACACTTCTGTGAGCTCCTGAATGGAAAAGAAATTACTTCTTATGCCAAAAGTTATGTTTAATTTTAATCAAGGCTGAACATTTTAATAACAAGCTTAAAAAAAGTTAAAAGAGAAAAAAAGAGATTTTTAATATAAAAGGTCTCAGTTTTATTCCTAATGCAAAAGTGTTGCTCAATATACAACAAAACCTGTTCCAAATCTTTACTGATTCTGCAGATCCACTTAGTATCATAGTTGCATCACCATTAAATGATAGAGTTCTATTAAAAAGAATGGGAACGAAGAACGAAGAAAATAAAAAGAAAGGTAAAAATGTTACAACCCTTCAATTGCTAATTTTTGAATATAAACAATTATTGACTAATAATAACTGCTATTTAATAATAATAATAATAATTAGTTATCATAAGATTCTTTTTAACTATAACATGTAGTCAAAGTATCATAACCTTTTCTTATTTGTTAAAATAATTTTATAAAATTTCATTATTTATATTATTGCGCATAATAGGTTTGGACACGCAAATTTTTAAAATCCTATGACATTCAAAAATTTTTTTTTTAAAAAAAAGTATATTGTACAACTATTAAAAGATTAACTAAGATATATTATATATTTATATTTTATATATAATATATTATAAAATATATTATATGATATACTATATTTAGATTTTAGCAAGAGTAAAAGTAGTTCTAATTAATAAATCTTCTGTTCATCAGGAACAACACTTTTTTGATGTCCACTTTTTACACAAAAGAAAGTTTGCAAGTATCCGTTTAACCAGTTTTGTGAAAAATCTGTCTAAATATTTTAGAAGAACATTGTACTAATGATTTTTTCTTGCATATAATTTAGGTCATACATATTTACATATAATTTAGGTCATAGCATATCATACATAATTTTAACAAATATGCACCACACTTTGAGTTCAAAACCACTTTCTTACATTTATGGTTCATGTTGCATTTTTCATAAAATTACCATAAAGTATCAGAAAATATAATAGTCATTTGAAGATATTGTAAGTTGAAATTGCTGAAAGTGTTTGTCTATAGTGGGTTAAAATTCCTGGAAGTGCTTGTCCATAGCTGGTTATTTAAAAAAGCTAACAAAAGAAATTCCATGATGGTTATTTATCTTAACTAAAAAATTGTGACCTTACCTGACATCTGATCTATGACCCATATTAGAAAGGAGAGATTGGAGTTGGCATTTGTTTATTTCTGATTGCACTTTATAATAACCAAATGAGTTGTTGTTAAATAGAATGACTAACTATAAAATCACGTAAAACAGTGAAAATTAAGATAACAACAGGTCATTTTAGGACCCATCATCATAGCACTGATTCATATAAATAGCATTGTCATAACACCTACTCATAAAAATAACATAATCACAGACAATTAGACAAAGCGATAAATTTTACATCAAAGCAAACACACTAATACAAACTTACTTTAAGCTCTCCAGTATTATCAACTGTTATGTCACAAGTCCTATTGTCAAGAGATGAATACTTTTTAGAAGAATATTGATACACTCATTTTTTTTTGTTGAATTTTTAAGAATTTGCTATGTAACAATACATAAAATTGTAGTTTTAACAAATATAAAATTTAATAAAAGTTTCATGGTTTGGAAACAGTATTTTGTCAAGTAGCTTAAAATCAACCAAACAGCTTTTAGTCCTCTTTATATAAATATTAAAAAAAAAATAGTAATAAAAGCCTTTATGTTGAATAAAAATTAGCTTCTTAATGCAGTTTTGCAAAAATAAGTATATGTAACCAGATTATTGATCTTTCTAGATAAAAACATTAAAAAAAAAGCAAAAAACAAATAGTATATATATATATATATATATATATATATGTGATAACAAGTGATTTTAAATTAAAATATAAAAGGTATGAATTACCTAATCTTTTGTTTTAACTGAAAACAATGCAATTTTTTAATCTCATCTGTTACTTCTTTTTCAATTGTCACTTCTTCCTTAAAAAAAAATAATAAAAAAATAAAATATTTCCAAAAAGAATTCACTCTAAGTCCATTTCTTTATTCCAACTTAAAAAATTTCTTTATTCAAGCTTATTGCTGAGAATTTAAAAGAAAAAAAAGCTTTCAAAAAAAACTTACTTGATTTGCTTCATCACTGCTACATTTTTTCCTGTTAAGAAATTAAAAACACTTCTTTATAAAACTAAAGAGCTTTAATAAAAAGTTAAAAAAAAAAACAACAACAACTGAAAAGAATAAAAATTAAGAGAAAAGTTATTTTTAAGCATGCTCCTCAAACAGCTTCTCAATAACACTTCAGATTTCTAAGGTTAAACATATATTGCACTCTTAAAACAACAACAGTCACATTCAAAAGAAATGCTAACAATTAATATTAAAGCTTACCTTTGCCTCTTTAAGGCTTTTTTCAATCTTTTTTCAAATGAAGCTTTAGCTTCACTTTCTGTATGAACTTTAAATATTTCCAGGGTAGAGTCAGTAGCCTATACCACAAATTAATTGTACAATTATAGATATTTATAGATATTTATAAATATTTTAGATATTTATAGATGGTTATAAATATTTATAGATTTTTATAGATAATTACAGATTATTATAGATAATTACACACTTAATCACAAAATTGATGCACCATTTATAAATTCTGACTTATTTTGAAAAATATTATGTATTTCCAAGATTTAGCAATTACAAAGATAATAATGTTTATTGTTATGCCTTTTGTAGGCTTTATTCTGTTTACCTTACTTAATTTTGAAATTATAGCAGCTTTTCATAAGAAGCATGTTTTGCAGTAATTAAACCTCACTTCTGAAAGAAAAGTATGTATTGCTTTTAAATTGTTTTAACAGTAGAAAAGATAACTGTCATTTAAGCAACACATCTGTTCGCAATGCAGTTTTTTAGACAAAATTTAAGTTGTGAATGTGTTGCAATTGTTACTTTGTTGAATGAAAGATTAACAAGTCACGAATTTGGTAGAAGATTTGGAGTGTCTCATACAACAATTGGTAGGGTTTTACAAGGGTTTGTAGAGACCAATGATCACACTAGACCATGAGCTATCAATGCCGTGGAGGACCAATTTTTATTGCTTCAAACACTGAAAGAATGGTTCACTACTACATGAAGTCTCCAAATGCAACTTGCTGAGGTTCATGGAACTGCTGTTATTCAAGATACCATAAGAAGAAGATTTCATGCTCTAAATTTATCACCTCCTTACAGATGAGTCAAGGTTTTGCCTTGTAAGTTCTGATCACTGCCCAAGATTGTACAGAAGACCAAATGAAAGAAATTTTGCTTGTAACATTTGAGAAACCACTTTATATGGAGGCAGCTCATTTATGGCATGGGACAGAATACCTTTAACAGCTTGCACAGAGCTTTTTATTGTTGATGGTGGATGTTTGACTTCTCAATGATACATAGCAGACATTTTAGAAGCTTTTGTGGTACCTTTTGCACCGTACATCAGATATGGATTCCTTCTTATGCAGGATAATGCTAGACCACATACAGCACATATTGTTACTGAATAATTAAATAATGTTAATATTCAAGTTTTGGAGTGACCAGCTTGCATTCCAGATATGAACCCAATAGAGCATCTTTGAGACATAATGGGACACTGTGCTAGAAACCAACATCCACCACCTAACAGCCTAGATGAGCTGCAACCAAGTCCCATCTGTATGTGGGAAGATATCCCTCAAGAAACAATTAGATCTCTAATGGAAAGTATGCCACGGCTCTGTCAGGCTGTAATAACATCAAGAAGTGGTAACACTAGTTATTAATAAGTCAAAAATGTTTCAATTTAAGCTTTATTAGTGTGCATAACAAAAACAATCATTTTACTTTATTTTGTTATCCAAACCATATTTTTGGTTTTAGTTTTTTTCTCACCATCCTCAAAGTGAATTTTATTGTTACCATCGAAATAATTGTGTTCATGTGTTCTATTCTTAATATGTTTGTCAAAATATATGATATTTACGACAATTAAAATAAATCGAAATGTGTAAGTGGTGTGTTAATTTTGCGGTTAAGTGTAGATAGCTAAAAAAACCAGAGATTTCTGTCAATCAAAATATTTAAAAAAGAATTGGATTGTAACCATTTTCCAATGTTTTATTTTCAGTTTTTAAACTGTGCTATTACTTCAATACTAAAGATGTAATGCAAACACAGCAAATGTTATGCATTCTTTTTACCTACATGACTATTCTTGCCCTAAAAAAGAAACATGACTTTTATCACAAACATATAACTTCTAAAAGTGCAAGGTTACTTACATGACATGCTAAAAACCTTTGAGACTCATCTGTTTTTAACGAAGTTATTCTGCCTTTGCCTTGATGAATAATTGAACCCATTAGTTCACAACTTAGAGGCACCTACAAATGAAATTTACCTCGGACCATTACTATTGTTCAGTAGAAAGATTTATAACTTTCATTTTCAAAATTTTTCTTACAACAAAGAAATAACACCTCTTTATTTTCTTCAGATATTATTTGGTAAATTCTCAACTCTGAGTCTCCACAACCTGTAATAAGTCGAGTTTCATCTTTCAATAAACAAGTTTGCCAGATCTAAGAATAGAAGTACACAATAGAAAACTAAAACACCTAACACTTATATAATTTACACTATCCCCTACTGTATACTACAATTAAAAAAAAAACAAACAAACAAAAAACATTTAATCATGATCAAAAGATAAAAATTAAAAAATCAATTGATATAACTTATGGTAAAAGAGAGAAACTTCATACTTCACTTTTATGTCCTACTAGAGTAAGAAAACAATGCTGAGTATCTAAATCCCAAAACTTGACAAGCATGTCTTTTGAACTAAATAAATGAGAGATACTTAATTTACAAGAAATAACAATGATAACAATAATCATAATAAACAATAATAATAATAATAACAACAAAACAATTTGTGTTTATGAACATAGTGGTTCTATAAATAAACTATTTGATACATTTAACCCTAAAGTTAAACTTTATAATTATATATTATTTTTTTCTGGACCTGAGAAGCAGAAGAATGTAAGCTCAGATTGTTCTACATTTTATCAAATTGTTCTTATTACTGGCAAAATTCAGATTTGTTTCATACAAGTGTTTGGAAAATATGTTGCATATACTTGGATGTAAGTAGCAGGTTCTCAGGCCCAGCTATATATCTTTGCATTACAACCATACACTTTTGCTGATCTGCTGACCCTCATTTACATTTGATATACTGGCCAGTAACCAGCTGTAATTAAGAAACTACCACTTATAGGTACTTTTTTGTTAAAACTTAAGTTTGTCATTTGAAAGGTAACTAGAATGAAAAAAAAAAAAAAAAAAAAATAGAAAAAGTAACCTTTTTTAAAACATAAAAAAACATTTATAATTGACTTTTAAAAAACATGCAAACATTTTAAAACAGCAATAATAAAATTACCTGGTGATAAGAACATTTTGTTTAACCATGAACTGACAACTAGTCACCATTCCCTTATGACCTTTTAATCTAATAATTTAAAAACAGGATTTCATTTGATAAAAGTTTACTTAAGAAAATACTACACATTTTTACAAATCTTAATAATGCTTTTTTGAGACTTTCCAATATTCCTGCAAACTATGAAAATCTAACCACTTTCTTTTTTTAAATCACTTTTACAACATTTATGATTGGTCTGATAGATCAACATCAATATTATTAAAAACTAGTTTTTGCATTAGGACCTAAAATTTAATTTGTAATTATTTCAACTAGTATCAATTATCTAAACATGAAAATCATTTTATACAAACTTTTCTATAAACAAAAGACAAAAGTTTTAAAATAAACTTTTTGAAAGTTCTTTAGAAAATTTATGGAAATGACATGCTCTTTACTTAAATCATACCTATAAATCATACCGATAAATCATACCTATAAAGACCTGATTCTCCAACAACATCCCAAACAATCACATCAGTATCCTTAAAAGAATAGCAAATTAAGTTTGAAAAAATGTTCACATATAAATCTATTGATAACACTGTTCTACAGATTGAAATTTTTTTTATCAATTCAGTAAGAACTGGTGTATTTCATTTCTGTAAAATACACCAGTTCTTTTATGTAAAATACACCAGTTCTTTTCCTACTGAATTAATATTAAATAAAGTAATAAAAGCAGAATTTTATGAGGTGCATCTCAGAAATGGTAGATAATCTGGCTAAATTTTTAAAAATGGCTTCAAAAAATGATAATCTGACTAACATAAGGATATTGGTTCATCATTAGAAGTTTTCTAAAAAAAAACTTAAACTATTGAATCTTCAGGTACTTTTAGAATCAGAAGTCCTTGACCATGAGGTACAATATATCAATTGTTGAAGGAATGTAAATTCATCATATATTTTCTAAAACTTACTTTATTAGGTAATTGCTTATATAATTGAAACTAGAGCCAATTAATATTTTAAAGGGTTATTTTGTTTTTTAGTAGCCCAAAATTACATAGGAGCAGCGCTTATCATGATTACAACTTTTTATCTGGAGAAATATGTAATCATTCTGTATTCATTGAAACTACTGCGTATGTTAAAAAAAAGGTGATGAATAAAAATTTGGAAAAAAATAAACACAACAGATATCAACAACATTAAATACTTTAAAACTATCCAAAAAATCTAAAAAAAAGTTCTTGTATGTTATTGAAATATTGTATGGTGCTAAGAGGTCAAATATCTTTTATAACAAACAACTAAAAAACTTACACTTGATCCAGAAACAAGTTTTGTACCAGTACAATCAAATGCTAAACATGTGACAGCTGATTTATGTCCACTAAATATTAATAATACAATTAACTGGCAGTTGATCGTAGCCATAGGTCATAAAGCTGATCATTGTTTGAAAATGATAACAAAACTATGCCCAGCAATGAAATTGAAAAACTAAGGAATCAGCATGTTTGCATTTAAGAAATGTTGTATTCTTTTTCACAAAAGCAATCTACATGTTTTATATTACAAAAGTGACTGCAAAAATTATTGATCCTAAAGTCAGAATTTTTTTCTCAAAATGCAACAGACATCAACAACATATTTTAAAACTATCAACCATATCTAACAAATCTAAAAAGATTAATACTACCTGAATGATATATCTGATGTATTACTTTTTAAATTCCAAAGTTTTATAGTTCCATCATTATAACTGAAAAAATAAACAAATTATATTTGTAAACATGTTTGATAAAAGTTTCAAAATTGATTTGTAATGTGCACATTCATGTAGTGTAAGGTATTTACCCTACTGCAACCATTGGAGAATTTCCAGATGTTTTTGCCAGTGCTGTAACTTCTGCATTTGCTCCTTTCAGCATCATCACCTGAAATAAAACTTATCAATTATTGATTCTTTATTAACATTGCTTTTCATTTCAATTAAACTATGATATTCAAGAAAATCAATAGTTACCATTTCTGCTTTACGCATATCCCATATAATAACATTTTCTAGGGCAGCAGAAGCTCCATAAATATTAGAGGTAGCTGACTGTGTTGGATTAACAATAATAACATTACTCTTTCCACTCCCAATGACTCCAAAGGAACACAAAGGAGCATATCGTTTGTATGTTTTTGATATAGGCATTTTTTTATAATAAAAAATGTTTTATTAACTAATAATAAAATAATAAATAATACAAAATCTAAAATTATAATCTAGGACTCAACAAATAAATTATAATCTAAAAAATATATGACAAAATAAGAGAGAACTTCGTTTGAAGATTTGTTTAGCTTTCATAATTTCTTAAAATTAATAGCAAAATGAATAAATTAGAAACTTTAAATAAACTTGTATTTATGACTTTCATAAAAAAAAAAAAAACACAGCTTAATTGCATTAGCAACAGAAATAAAACACTCTTTAATAAAGAAATCCATCTTGATTCAGGTTCTGGTTTAATGCAAAGCATACTTTTGCATTACATCAGCATAAGATAATTGGATTAAAGAGTAAACATCAAAAGTTTGACCTATTAAAATATTTTGAGGTAAAACATCAGAAAAGTGTCATATTCCTTTAAAAATCTTTTCACAAGTTAATGTGTAAAATTCTTTTGTGATTGCTTCAAGATTATTTATTCGCTCAATTAACTCATCACGTGTTGCACTTTTCAGTGAAATTTCTTGTGACGAATCATGTGTTGAACACTGAACATAAAAATTATAAAAATTTGTAAGAAAAGTTTTAAAGTTATTTAAATTAATAGGAAAAAGAGACCAGAGGAAGGGAGAAGATAATTTAATTATATTTTATTAAAAAAAAACATTACCTCTTGCATAATATCATTAACTTGAATGTCACAATTTATTTCGTCAGTTGGAAGAAAAAACTGGTCATGAAAACTCTAAACAAAACCATAAAAGTTTTATTGGAAAAAATTATTTATTAAGCAAAAAATTTTAAGAGTATATTTTAAGCACTACTTTTAAGGTTAGTTATCATTTAAAAATTGAGTGAATTAATAGTTAATTTTGTTAAAGAATTTGCAAAGGAAAAAATTATTTTTTTCCTATGCAAAGGTTGTTTTTATTTTAAGATTAACTGCAAAATTCAAGTCAAAATCGTTAATTCACAAAATTTTAATTACTAATAGCTAATATACTATTTAACTAAAACACTTACCATATCTAATGGTTTTATAATAACTGGAATTTTATCTTGCCATTCTGGCGAATCAAAGTCTGCTTTATTAGAAAAAGGTACATAAACAGTTCTATTGAAGTTTGGAAAAGGAATTTTGGATTTTATTGATTTCTGATTCTCTTGCAAAAAGCGTGGGAGTGGAAGAATAACAGCATTTGTTATTTCTCCTAATAACCAAATATAATTTAATTGATTAAAAAAGATAATAAAACAATAAAAATCTACATAAAAAAACTTTATAAAATTGGTTTGAACCTAGAAAAAGACACATTCAAGGAATTTTTTTTTATGGAAACAATTGATAATACAATTCATTTTAAATAATAAACTTTTACATTAAACAAAATCATTGAAACTATCACTATTTAAACAAAAAATAAAAGTGACATTTAGGGAAGAAGTCAATCTTATGCTGTAAAGGTTAGAATCTACTATAATGCAGCAACAGCTGTTAAGGCTATAGCTCAAAGCTAAGCATTAATGATGATGATGATGATGATGATGATGATGATGATGATGATGATGATGATGATGATGATGATGATGATGATGATGAAAAAAACACTTAGAAAAGAGGGTTCAAAATATAACTGTAATGTTCAAATGTTAACTGCAACAAAAAAAATCACTAACAAAATAAGAAAATATAAAATATAAGATATAAAAAGCTGAATTTTAGAAAAAAGTAAATTTGTAAACCTTTGAATGAAAATATCCTTAAGCATTGTTTGCTTGATATATGCCAAAGTTTTACACTACTATCTAACGAACCAGACAGTAGCTTTGTGCTATCCATTGAGACAGACAATGAAACAACTTCTTTTCTGAAACAATGACACACAAATGTTTTTTACAAACTGTTTTTCTCAGAAAAATGAATTTTTATACAACTATTTTTCCAAGAACATAGGTAAATTGATTTCAGTTAACAACCTACCAAATAAATTCAGAACAACTTACTCATGTGCTTGTAGTGTTGATTCATTGGTTGGAATGTGAATTTCTCTTACTTTGTCCTTGCAGAGAAAAAAGGTTTTTAAAAACAAGTTATTAAAATAAAAAGCATTACTATATTAAGCTTATATTAACATAATTATTCTTACTTTAGAATACAAGTTTACAAAATGTATCTTGCCATTTGTTGTTCCAGTAAAAAGTCTTTTTTCATCTACATCCATAGTAACAGAAGAACAACTATTTTCGAACAAAAATGAGCAGACCAACATTCCTGAACTCAAGTCATATATCTTGGTAAAAAATTTAAAAAATTTATAAAAAATTTCCAATGGAAGTAATATAAACTTAACATAATATGAATAAAATATAAACTTGATAAAATGATTTAAACTATTGTGATAAGAAAATAAACATTTTTTTTTTGTTCTTCATTTTAGTAAACTTGCTAACGTTTTCAAAATTAAACTAGAGCCATAAAAAAAAAAAATGAAAATAAAAATTGACTTGAAATAGAATATCTAATTTGAGTACCTTGCATGTTTGATCTAGCGAACATGTGGCAACATGACATCTCATACCGCCAGCTCCAACATAAAAATCTTTGATTGGTAGAGAGTGGTGTGACAAGATAAAAGTAGGTTTCTCTGATATATCATCACTAAAATCATCTTTGGGTTGACAAATACTAAAAACAAGATGTCACATTTTTTTTTATTTACACTAGATAAAGGTTCACTAAAAATTTTAAAAAAAAAAACTCACTTAGAAAAATTCCAAATAAGCAAAAGATTATCATCACCACATGATAAAAAGAAACTACCATCTCGTGTAAATCGAATGGCATTTATATTTTGGTAATGCTTAGAAAGAACCTTTATCAAGTTACCAGTGTTAATCTAAAACAATTTTAAATATACGCATACATACATAGAATATGCATACATACATACATACATACATACATACATACATACATACATACATACATACATACATACATACATACATACATACATATATACATACATACATGTAAAAATGCATACATACATGCATATAAAAATGCATACATACATACATGCAACACATACATGTAAAGCTACTACTTAACCTACTGTTAAACTAACCTGCCAATGTTTTATGAAACTAACCTTAATCATACCTGCCATATGTAAATTTTTTCCACTAATGCAACAATGCAATATTGACCATCAGGAGAAACAGCTAAAGATGACACTTTGCCTGGGCAAACAATCTTTTTTATGATTTGCTCCTGTTATCAAAAAATTTAGCTAACACCATCAACCAGTAAAAAAAGCTTATGAATTAAAGACAAGCTTTCAAAATCATGTATTTAAATAAGAAACATTCAATGCTCACATTGTTAGCATCATAGATATGCAACAGCTGTTGTTCATATTGACCTGAAATGACATACTCATTTCCCACGAATCCAAAACTATTTCTGGCACATGCTCCATTTCTATAGCTTTTAAGAATGACACCAGTTGTGAGATTCCAAAAAGATAAACAACTTTGCTCACCAGTTGTATCTGTAATCAGTGCAGTCTCCATTCCACAAATTAATTTTAGCTGCATGCAAAAAAATTATAAGTCAGACCAGAGTCAATTTTCACAAAACATAAAAATATTTTACATGTTCTAGTGGCTTTGAAGACTGATTTTTATAAAGACAGATCAAAAGGATTAAACACAAATAAAAATCAACTTTAAAGGTTCAACTTTGGTCATTTTAAATCACAAAACTTTTTATCAAAAAATATCTTATTACATCTTAACTTGTTTTAAAAAATTGTCAAAATTTCAATATTGCAAAATCTATACTTTCTTGTATCAATGTTTCTAAAAAGAACTCTAATTGGTGTATCTTCATTTGAATAAAAATTCATTGAACTTAAATATAGCAACCCCAATAAGGTGACTAAACCCAAGCCTGCTCCTTTTCCACGACTGAGAGAGTAATCACCTGTTTCAATATACCCCATTAGCCATCTTGTTGTTCCACCAATATCTCGAGCATTATATCGATTGATGCCATATTGCTTACAAATATATGGAAAAGACTGCTGCAATCCTTTATGGAGAGGCTCCTCAGGCCCAGTATCTGTCTCTTGTGAGACATTATTTTTTTGAAATCTAGCTAAATCATCAGCAGTTGGAATACATAACATAGAATTATTTTCTGGACAACCATTATGACATGAGTAAACACGAACATAGACTAGACTATTAGCATGATGTAAAAGTTTATCAACTAAACTCTTCTCTAAAGGTTTACCCAGCTTTAATTGCTCCAACAAAATTGGATCTCTAAGAACATAGAAATCTGATTTTGGAATTACAACATTTTGAAAAAATTCTGGCAAGAGTGATGGAATATTGAATCTCCACTGTAAAGTTATTTCTTGCCAAGGTAATGCAAATGGATTTCCTGCACCAAGTAAGTCATAATTTTGTTGCACTTGTGGAGGAAATCTAAGAATATGAAGAAATTTTGATTTAAATTTTGAAAAAAATATAAAGTGAAATGAATCAAAAAAATTAAAACAATAATAATCAATAAAAGTTCCTTTAAGATAAGTAGTAATTATTGTTAATTTAGAATAAAGCTAATGCTAATTGACCTACAAAATCTGGTGTAAACCACTCATGAAACATTGCTGGTTTAAATAAACACCCTTTAAATGTACCAGATGTGTCATATAAACACAGAACCTCAGACTATTTGTTAAAATAGAAACCAAAACTTGTTAAGGAACATCCTAATCCCATGACTTCCAACCCCTACTCCTATGCTCTTATTATTGGGTATGTAGTATGTATTACTTAAAATATTAAGTATTGAATTTTTTTATTGGGTTGGCAACTTAGTTTCTGTCATTTTTAAAAAATCCTTTAAAAATTTCTTTTCCAATAAAAACTGATAATTCTGCATCAGTATTGAATAAAACTCAGTGCATAGTATTTGAAAGAAATCAAGAGGTGGAAATCTGTTGGTGCCAAACCAGGAGAGTACAGTGGGTGTGGCAGGACCTAGCCATGTGTTTGAGTGGCATCCATAGTCATATTGGAGATATGAGGGCAGGTGTTATCATGCAGCAAAAGAATTCCCTGCTGCAGATTAGGTCTTTTCTTTTGATTAGCTGCATTTAGTCTTTTTATTGATTGAACGTAGATATCTACATGGTTTTGTTCATGCAGCTCATACAAACAACATCATTTTACGTGGGTGAAGATCTCGTTTCAACCAGTGTTGCTTGTTTACTGAGACAAAAACCATTCCTTGTGCTAATTTTAACTAATGGTAATGCACCATTTCTTGCTCCCAGTAAAGAAATGATTGCTTGTACCCATGAGTTGAGTGGTGATTAGCAGGCAAATCAGCAGAGATTGTGGCTTGTTGATTTTTGTTGCTATCCTTTCTCATCATGTGAAGATACTTCTCTATAGCAGTAAGAGCATTCCATTTTCTCTTCCAGTTCCTTTGTTGTTTGATGCAAACTTTTATACAAACATTAGCTTGTTTGCTCTTCATTGAAACCAACTGAACAACTAGAAATAGGTGTAGTCATTGTCCAGTTGGGTTTAATGAAGGGTGTTCTAGTTGTCCAGTAGGGTTAAAAAATGCTTGTGAGTAACATGCCAAGTTCTACTTGTGAAGTTGGCATATCATTCACAAGCATTTTTTTCAGCCCCCTCTGCATACACTGCATAAATGTCAAGAATAATTGCAACCTTTAAACTTTAATTAGAAGCAAAAAAAAAAAAGAGCTGTCAAAAATGATATAAAAATTAATATAAGTTAACTCAAACAAACAAAAAAGATAACATTCCTGTAAAACATAACATTCAATTTCAATTAATATAAATATTATGCCAAAAACATTTGATGACATGCAATATGTTAAAAATTTAAAAAAAAGAAGCATTTAAGTTGCCAACCCAATATTTCATTAAAATAAAAGAAGTTTAAGTAAAATAAAGGGGTAAGTAAAATATCTCAAACCTATAATTTTAACACAGACTGCAAAGAATTCTATTGATTTGTCAATTTTAAATATACACATTAAATGCACATTTCGATACACAACTTTGCAGCTCTCTGAGTTAAATTTGGACAACTTGAAGTCATTCTTCTAGTTGCTGTTACAAAAAACCTTTGACATTTGGCTTTTCCATTAATAACAAATATTAACAGGTGATAACAAATATTAAGGAGTAAGTGCAAATTACTAAAACAGCTTTTCAATTGAATGCTCAATAGCTTATCTACTTGAGCATACAAAGTGAAAAATAAAGTTTACTATAGCTCACACATCTTCAATTGAATCTTGTTTTCAAAAATAACAAATAGACTTTACAAATAAAAGTATCAGAAAGAATTTAAAAAAATTTTATTTCATTTTGTAAACATTTTTTTTTCTTTTTTTTTTTTTTTGACACTTTTAGCACTTCCATGATTTACATTTTTAGATTCAAAGGAGATCACAAAGAGCTTCTCTTTTGTTTTATAATTTTAATTATAATTTATTATATTTATTTAACTAATATATGATTACACAGGTCAAAAGCATTTTTGGGGTCAAAGATATTTCAATGAATTTAGGGTAACTTTGGGGTGCTGATTCTGAATATGTCATCAGTTTTGCCAGATTGGCTCAAGTTTTTGAGATTTTTCGTGAAATGTGTAAAAAAAAAGACGTAATTTGCTACACGCGCAATAACTTTATTGATATTGTCATGAATACAATAAATTTAACAAAGTAAATGTTGATTTTAGTTTATTTTAACTAGTTTTAGAAAGTAATCTTCAAAAATGAACAAGACATGAAAGATAGGAGACATTTAATTGCTGGAAAAGCGCTTTTTATATGATTTTCTTCTATGTGAGCTATTCGGGCAGTCACGCTGTAGATTCCAGCAGTAATCAGCCATCATGTCTGTCCCATCTGCCTTGGTACCTTTCCTCCATCACCATAATATCCTGATGAAATCTCTCCCCTTGTTCTTCGCTAAAATCTCCAAGGTTTTCTGGAAATCTGTCCAAGTGACTGTGAAGATAATGCAATTTAATGTTCATGTGTACACCCAGATTTCTAAATCTCAATAGCATGTTTTGCACCAGTTCTTCATAATTGTCTGCCTTTTTATTTCCCAAGAAGTTCTTCACTACCAACACAAAACTACACCATGCAGCAGCTTCAATGTCATTCATTTCCTTAGGAAAATTTGAATCTTTAATGAGTTTCCGAATTTGAGGACCATCAAAGATTCCTGCCTTCAATTTTTCGCTACTAAGACCAGGGAAAGATCTGCAGATGTACATGAAGCAATTACCATCTTTGTCTAATGCCTTTAAAAACTGCTTCATTAATCCTAACTTTATGTGAAGTGGTGGTAGAATGATTTTTTCCCTGTCCACCAAAGGTTCATTCACTATGTTTGATGCTCCTACTGTCAAGGTGTCCCTTGGAGGCCATTCAGTTTCTCCCAGTGCTGATGTTTTGCTCTACTATCCCACATGCAGATGAAGCAAGGATACTTTGTGTATCCACTTTGCTGTCCAAGTAAAAAGTTGACCATTTTTAAATCAACACATATCAGCCACGAATGTTCATGGTAGCACAGTTTCTCCAAGACCAATTTGACATTTTTGTATTGTTCTGCAAGTTTAGTTGAGTGAGCTACTGGAAGAGATGCACACTGATTGCCATTGTTCAACAAAACACATTTCAAACTCCTTTTAGAACTATCTATGAAAAGCCTCCAGTCTTTAGGACGATATACTTGTAAACCCATTTGCAGCATCAGGCCAGGAATATCCTTACAATATACAAGTAGGTCATCTTCACAGAAAAATTGAAGAAGTGCTTCTTCTCTGGTCCTGTAAGATGTAATTTTAGTTCCAGGCGTCAGACAATTTTTTTCACTTAGCCTTGAAGCTAAAAGTTCAGATGCACTTTTTGAGAGGTTGAGGTCTCTTATTAGATCGTTGAGCTCTCCTTGGGTAAATTGCGTAGGTGTTCTGAAACTTCCTTCATATTCTGGTTCACTTCCAAAACTAATGCTTAGCTCCATACCCTGCATTTCATCATCATCAGGTGGGGGAAGGTCAGGTAACATGGTAAACACAGGTACAGGCACATCTTCACAATGAGGGACAGGCCTTCTTGCAGATTCCATATTAGGATACTCCTATTTTTGTTTCTTATGCTTATTGAATCCTTGCACTTGCACTGCACAGAAATAACAGTCATCATGATGATTTTTTTGCTCTCTCCACACCATTGGAACACCAAATTTGAAGCTTTTTCTTTGTCCTTTGCTCCATTTTCGTAATAATTCGATACATGCTTTGCACACTATGTGTGGTGCCCAAGACTTGTCTTGGTCCCCAAGCATAACCCCAAAATAGGCCAAATACACTTTTTTTATGAAGTCTGTTATGTTTCTTCTATGTTTTTGCAGTGTATATTCACCACAAATGTAACAGAATGAGTCTGGATCGTTAAGACAACTTCTTCTTGATGAGTTCATGCTTTTCACTGGAAAACAGACAACAACATAAAGTTAGTGCAAAAATCAAGCTATGAACAAACTTTTAGAACACTAATTAACAAAAAACTATATTGAGAACTGCTCAGTTCAAGTACTAATCCCAAAAAAATTAATGAGATGATGCGTCGCATTTACCAACAAGTGCTATAAATAAGATACCAAAAATATCAAAAACTTGAGCCAATCTGGCAAAACTGATAGCATATTCAGAATCAGCACCCCAAAAATACCCCAAATTCATTAAAATATTTTGGACATCAGTAAATTTTTTTTTTTTTGTTGACCTGTGTTACTTATATTTATAATTTATAATTATTATATTTTATAATTTTTTAATAATTAAATTTTATGTATTTCATCATATTGCCTTATTAATTTCATCATATTGCCTTATTAATTTCATCATATTGCCTTATTAAATTAAAATTGCCTTATTAAGTTTATAAGTTGGCAGACCAAATAATATGTGATCCCTGGATCATTTTAAAATTTTGTACTAATATGATGCACCCAGTAGCAATTTAGCATACAAATTTGAAATGGCATAAATTTGGCATAAATCATTCAACTGAAATCTTTACCTTTGGTAAAGATCTTCCTTCTCTTTTTTGCACCTTTCAGCCTCATTTTTACCTGCATTGGTATCAGGATAATTACTTGGAAAATAAGGCACAAGTGCCTCATATGAAAGCTTCTGGTCTTCTTTTAATGCACCAACACATGCTCCTTGATAAACAAGAGCAATCCAGAAAGGCATAGCCCAACCACCAGGAAGAATTAGTAGGTACCCTCCATTACAAAGTTTAGAATTCTCTAAGCAAAAAATATTGCAATTATTTGAAATTACTTTTTTAAACAAATGTTTTTTTAGTTGTAGCTCACTATATTAAAAAAATTGTGAACTTTAAATTACTTAAAATAATATGTAATAATAATTAATAATCTTAAAGAGACTTAAGATTTGGAAAAAGCAAAAGGTACTATAAAGACTTAAATGACATTTTTTAAAAATTTTAAAAATTGCAATTTTGCAGTAAAACTAAACAAAATACTGTTTATGAGACAATAATTTTTCAATTTAAATATCTTGATTCTGTTAAAACTTATTTGGTAGTGTCAAATAACTAAGTATAAATAACTAACTAGGCAAATATCTTATAATAAGTGTTTAGAAATATCAAAATATTTCTAAACATTTGCACTTTCGTTTTATAGAACATTTTTATCATGAAATTATTTCTACTGTCTTGTAATAATATGAAAAACATGAGTAAAAGGTCCTCTAATTTTTTAAAAACCATGCTTACTAAATAACTACTTTGAATCAGTGAAAAAGAAATATATATTACAGTAACATTGTAGAAAAACACCTTTTAAAATTGCAAACAATTAAAATCTTCCAAGACAAATCAAAAAAACTAAATTTAACTAAAGTTATAATGAATACTTACCAGAATCAAGTTTAGGTATTTGCAAAAGGACAACAGGTATTTTTAAACCTAGAAAAACATAAAATTGTTAAGTATAAAAGAAATTAAATAAACATTTTATTAAGTAAAAAGTTGGTAAATATTTAATAGAAAGTTGAAAGTTGAAATAATTTTAATTTGTTAAATTTGTGTTAAAAATAAAATAATGTTAACTTTAAATAAAGAAAAAACATGGATTACTATCAACAGGTAAACAACTTCCAGGGACCAAAAGTTCACTCCTAAGTTTGTTGATCATGGTATCTGTCATCTTATTATTTTTAATACTAGTTCTAATCTCTTTATTCCAAAGATCAGAGACTGACTGCATCTCACAATCTTTTCCTAAAAACGATTGCTTCTATACAGAAAAAAATGCTAAATTAAAACTATGGTAAAAATTCCACCCTCAGTAGTGAAAAAATAGCATGATAATAAAAACATTTAAATTGTAATTTTGACTATCAAAAGTCATTTGGTCAAGAAAATACCACTTAAAAATGCCATTTTAGGTTTAACCAAGTCCAATTTTGAATTAAAAAATAATCATTTTGGTTTTTTAAAATGTAAAAACACTTTTTCTTATTAATTATCTAAAATATTTCCTTATTTTAAATCATTTTTCATACCTGTTTGTTGGCTCATGCAGAATGGGTTTTGTTTTTTGTATGGAATGTTAAATCTTGGATCTTTAACTAAAACATTTGTAATTGCTTGATTTTCAGAATACAATTGAGTTTCATCTAATTTAAGTGCTTTTTGTAGAATAGAACTACTGAGGGGACCATTCAAAGAGAAGATTGCAAAATCAAGTTTGTAACATAAAATGTCATTGGAATTTCTCTCAGTTTCTTCAGGCATGTTGTTTGATTCTCTGATACTAGTTAATGATAACTTAAAGATATCAACAAGACTTTTTGATATTTCTGGGTGAGAAATAAGAACAAACAAATATCTACCATCAGCTAGATTTTGACCATTAATAATTGTAACAGGACCAATACAGTTGTTTGGATAAGAATCTGGATGATATAAAAGGTTCTTAATATATTTTTTTCCCAGCATAAAATCTTCTGAACTCAATAGAGAATCTAGACAAAAAAAACACAATCTTTTAAATTACTTTTATGGCAACTGAATCAAAGATAATTTAAAACTTTATACAACTACTTTTCTAGATTTTTAACATTTTTTTTTGTGGCATAATCCATAATTAACTTAAAATACTAAGACATTTTCAAACTGAAAATAAAATTATTTACCAGATCCAGGAGAAGTAAGATGTGACCACATCTCTGTAAACTCCCTAAAATTGGCCTTTATTTCAATAACTTCAGTGTAAGTTTTATCCTAAATTTTTTTAAAACACAAAAACCTCCTGAAGAAATGTTAAAAATCCTTTAAAGATTTAACTTTATATCAATATGTATATACTTTTTTATATATTTTAGCTTGATAAAGTACAGTACCTGTAATATAGTGCTTTTTTGTGATGCTCTATATGCTGCTCTATATCCCTTGTCACATGGCTTGAAAGCTACTCTGTAACCCCACATATCTACCATTTTAAACCTTTTTGCATGCCATATATGTGTCTCAAGCCAAGACTTTTCTCGACTTCTCCTGCTATATTCTTCTAGAAGGTTTTTTGGTTTTCTCTTAAACTTTCGTGTTTTTTCTTTTGGTTGAGTGACATTTTCTGTCTATGAAAATGAACATCAATCTTTGAAATGCTATTAAGATGAGCTTTAAATTTAATCTAAAAATTAGTCATTGATAAAGTAAAAGTTATATAAGCTTTCTCCTCTTCTAATAGCTCAAGTATCATTAAAACAAATAGTTTATATACAGAGCAAGCAGCATAAGCAAGCTTTAACTGTTAAATAACTGAAAATTTTTACCAGTGCTTTTTCTCTAAGACGATGTGGCAATCTTCTGATATCATAACTAGCAGCTCTTCTTCTCATATGCCTTGGAAGTTGCTGAAAAACTCTCTGATTTTTTAAACAGTCAGCTTCTTTTAATGCAGCTTGAAGATTTTTTATTTCATAAGCTCTAGCTTCAGCATATTCATAAACGTTAATACCTAATAATTTAAATTATCAAACAGAAAAAAAAAGCAAAAGAAATATTTGGCATTATTAAATGTTTAGCTTAAATCAACTAGAGTATTTTAACATAAATACATTTAACATAAAAGCACCATTACCTAAACTTAAGCATGAATTGAAGATAACTAAAGTAACACAGTTTATCAGATTTATCTTAACAAACTCAAAATTACTCTTTGTAGATCTTACACTACATGTTTGTTGAGTTTTACTTTTTTTTAAAGTACTACTTTAAAAATAAACTTTTGATGTCTAAACAAATTTTATTATTAGTGAAACTAATTTCAAAAAACAAGTATTCAAATTTAATACAAAATTGTTTAAATAAAAATAAAGAGTGGTTTGTTTCAATATAACTAAAAAAATATTTTTTAAACTTTGCAAGTACAAATAGAACAAGCAAATTATAAAAGGATTTAAGCAACTATTACCTCTAGGATCATGAGTGTTTAAAGTTTCAACAGTTGAACTATGCATCTCTTTCAGCTGATCACTTGTTCTATAGGTTTTTCTTGATGGAAATGAAATATCTTTTGGATCTATTTGTATTTTATCTGCTTGTGGAAAATTTTTAAAGACTTTTTTAACCTTTTTTGAATTCATTTTGTTAATTGCTCTATAAATGAAAAGCAAACAAACAATAAATGTTTTGTAATATCATGTATTATTATCATGTATTAATACAAATTATTTTGTAATATCATATATATATATATATATATATATATATATATATATATATATATATATATATATATATATATATAATAATTATTATATAGATTATATAGATAATAATTATTACCTTAAATATATATATATATATATATATATATATATATTTAAGGTAATAATTATTATCTATATTAGAAATGAATAGTTACATTTTTACTATGTTCAAAGAAAACTTCTAAATAACAATTTAAATAAATTTATCTGCTTTTAAGAGATACAAATAATTCTTTTTAACACCAGTAAAGCAAAATTGATAGCTTAGTTTAAGAAATTATTTAAAAATACTTTTAAATAATTTCCTAAATCAACCTATTATAAGAAACCTTTAATCAACTTATCAATTGAAAGCATCAAACCATGTTACCTCAAAGTTATAATAAAAGTTTGAATTCAGAAATCCTTAAGATGATTAGATTTTTGAAGTTAGAACCCACACGTATTTAAATGTGCGGTATTACTTTTTTCACATTACTTAAACCATTAGAGTACTTTCATGTTTTAAGCAAGACAAGGAGTTCTGGAAGCAAATAAAGAGGTTTTTTTTATTTAACTTTTTAAGTTAAACTGTCTTTCCAGACCTAATACCAAAACTTTAATTTGCAACAAATTTAGATTGATAGCTATTTATAAATTGCAGTACATGTTGATAATTTTTAATCATAGAAATATACATTTTACTTGATAAACTAATTGGAACTATGAACTTCTAGCTAATCACCATCACGCTTTAATAGCAGTGATTATGGTAAGTAGGAAAAATATTATAAAGTAAAAGTTTAGTAACAAGAAACATCGTGGTAAAAATTTATGGTGGAAACCATGATATGCTACACGTGCTTTTTTATAATTAGCAGAATAACGAATTTCGTTCTAAGGGCAATGTATATCACGTATATCATATATATATAAAGACCACACTGGAAAAACGATCAAGCTTCATTTTTGCTTTTTTGGAGTTTTTGCCCCTTTTATATTCGGCTGCAGTTAAATTATATAATAATTAATTATATAACTAGAAAACCGATCAAATTACACAGATATTTAGCTTAACAAATAAGTGAGCTATGGTTTTTTGAAGTTTAAAATCTAATTTACTCAAAACAATAAAAATGTAGCTTGGTCGTTTTTCCAGTGTGGCCTTCAAAATAAAAAAAAAAGAGTTGTTTCGCACTGTTTTTAGGTTCATTTCTTAATAAACTTTTTTAAATACATAACTACTATAGCTACAAAATCTGGTGAAACTCAAGACGGGGTAACATGAGGTATGTTTATATTAACTTTACATTTAATGTGTGGAAATTCTCTTTCCAATGTGGAAGTGTTCTTGTGTATTGATATATTTGGGAAATAGAGTACTTTGAAACCACGTGACAAAGTGCTAAAGTCTCCTATTGTGAAAGAGGTTAAATCCTAAAGCATGATGAATTTCCTGATTTGACCGTTCTTGATTATTTACTCCATGGTTATTTAAAAGATTTATACAAAGATCCTTGTAAATAGCAACGATCATACTTTTATTAACTTCTATAAACCATCACATTTCCTCCAACGTGTTTCACAATTGGAATTTGTTACCAATCCCGTTTCTCGTGCTAATAGGACGTCGTACAAGTTTTCTACTATCACTCCCATAAAGATTGTATTTGAATTCATCTGAGAAAGCAGCTTTTTTTCCAATCTTTAATTTTTTATTTTAGGTTTTGGCAAGTTTTAATTGATTTAATCGTCTTCGATTCTTTTTACTGATTCATGGTCTTTTAATACTTATACAACCAAAAAGTCTCACGTCTTGTAGTCTTTGCGTCACAGTATTACTGCTAACAATAGCTAGGTTTTTATCCTTTTGCTCGCGTGCTATTTTGGCAGCATTTCTTTTTTTCATTCTCAGTTATCGTGGTGTGACCTTACAAAGTCCTATACTTTAAGAAAGTCCTAAGTTAAGAATGACAAATTTCGTTCATATAAAATAAACATTTGAGTAAAATAACTTTGTTGTCTTTAACTAGATACCTAGTTAGTTAAAATAATTAAACTTTTTTCTCTAAATGTTTATTTTACATATACAAAATTTATCATTTCTTAAACTAGGACTTTCATAAAGTATAGGACTTTGTTAGGCCACACCACGATAATTTGATGGAAAAAAAAAGTATTCCCCCAACTGTCGGTTTATGACGTCACGCATTGTTTTACACTACTTTAAAGTCATATTGGTAACAGATGAGCTTGTAGTCAAAATTCACAACTTCATAACAAAGAGGCGAGAAATCTAAATGAAGTCAAGTCCATCAAAAGAGAATGAAAAATTATTCTGGCTGAAGTTATTAAAAAATTGTTCAATTCCGTACCATTTAATGGTATAGAATTGACCAATTTTTTAATAACTTCAGCTTATGGCAATTCGAGAATTGAAATCCACTAAATATGTAAAAAATTTTCATAAATTATTTTTGATGTTTTAACGTTAGAACAAAACTGAGCACAAAACTGAACACAAAATGCTCATAAAAGTGCGGCGAATAATACTTTTACGCATTTATTGGACCAAACCAATTTTTTTTTTGAGGGGGGATGATTGTCGCTATTAGGTCCGGTGGTAGTAATAATAAGATTTAAATTACCACCGATATATCTGTCACTGACTATCCACACTTACATGTAAAATGCTTCTCGCTTTGAATAGAGGTGTTAAGTCTGTTATAGACTGTTTGGCAAAAAGAATCTCTCTCCCACCGCCGCGAGTCAAATCAAAAGCCGGGCCAATAATGATGTATATATATATATATATATATATATATATATATATATATATATATATATATATATATATATATATATATATATATATATATATATATATATATATATATATATATATATATATATATATAGACACACACACTCAATATTTACATTGCTAACTAGCCTATTCTATTGACAGCAAAGTAAAAAGTTTTTTAAATACATAAAGCCAGCAGGCTTAGAAATCACTGATGCTATTTACACGATTTAAAATAGTGAGTTCAGTTATTATGGTTACTTCTGAACTATAATGATAATATTATGATTTTTTATATATTTATAAATGTATTACATAGTAATAGTATGGTTAAAATATTTATTTTTTATAAACACACTTATTTTGTAAAGCTTTTTACTTTAGAAAAGACCTTTACACAGTTTACTTATAAGAAACCAAAGCATCAGGTGAGCTGTATCTTTTTTAATAAACAGAAGATAAAATTGATTTTAAATGAGAAATGGTAAATTGAAAATATATAACTTTTCCCTCTCTTTTACTTCCTATTTCAGTGCTTTATTTTTAGTTCAAACAGTTTGATTCTACCTTTATTCTATCTTGGAGGATCTGCTACAAGCTTTGGATTGTTTACAATAGGATGTATAATGTATTCAAAATTTGATGATGATTTTAGAAGAGCAGTTCAGTTAAATATTGCAGGCTCTGAAACAATTTTCAACCTTGCATATGGACCTTTGAAAAGTAAAAGCAGTGATATAGTAAATCATAAAGAAGATGATGTTTTATAATACTTATAGTTATAGGAGGAGTAATTTTTCTTTCAATCTATCTGTTTTATTTTAAATATTATCTTTGTTTTCTCATATGTAAAAGAAAATTTAAAAAGAACATGATCTTTTTTAATGTGTATTTAATAATTTTTCAAAGTAATTAAATGTACATAAAAAAGTACATTTTTATTTTACTGTTTAAGAGCCATTTGAAAAATAAGTATTCAACTTATTTTTATATTGGCTAATGTTTATTTGCCTATTTTATTTTTTTTTTTGTATTTTTTTTGTTTTTGTATTTTTGAGGGATTTCAAGTATAAATTCACATTAACATGCAGTTAGTTAGCAGTTTTAGAGAATAGGTTTTGTGTCTCCTTTTGTTATACTTTACAAAAAATCTTTCTGGATAAGCTTTGTTTAAAAATTATCATTGTTATTTAGAGCTTTGTTTGACAATTATCATTGTTATTTGCTAGTACTGTTTTTTTAATTTTTACCTAATATCTTAAGTTGTTTAAATATGATAACTAGTCTGTAACTGGTAAATATAGTATGATAAAAAAATCTTAATTTAGTAAATGAGGTTTGTTTCTAATTTTTAAAATTAATCTAAAAGTTTTTGAAGATATTTTTACATGCTATCATTCTTATGTTGTGTAACCATTTATTAAATAAAGTTTGCTAATGCTTTGTTATTTTAAATCTACAATTATTGATAAAAAATATTGTTATTTTTCAAAATCATTTTTAAGTTATTATTTTATGTGCAGAATAATGATTATTTTTGGTGCAGGTAAATTAGTGTTTTGTGTGCAAATCATAACAAAACAACTTTGCAACTAGGGTTATCAACTTTTATCAGTGATCATAAAGTTCATTAGATTTGGGGTTCTAAAGCTTTTCAACTCCTATCACCAATGCATTCTACACAAAGTTAGGCTTTTTTCATCATAAAAAAATTAGACTTTTCTTTCTTGATTATTTTTTTTTAATCAATGAAGAATTTTGACTTTTTCAAGCTTTTTACTGGATAATTATCTATTTAATAAAAGTAATTAAATGAAATTTGCTGTCTTGGAATTGTCTAGGAAGTCAAGTAAAGTTTCTGTTCATTTTTACTAACTTTAACCAAATGCTCAAAATACCCCTCCAAAAAAGTTCTATGTTCCTTTTTAATTTACTGTTCTAATAAACACCATTTTGGACATCGTAATCCAGAAAAATTCCAGGTGGTTAGCATCTCTAGTTGCAACAACCACAAAAAGGTAAGTAGTAAGTTTATTGTTTTCTAACAATAAACATGCACTTCAAGATTTGTGAATGAAATTTTAATACCGCATTCTGTTCAGATTAAAAAAGCTTAAAACAAATAGAAAAACAAAAAAGTTTTTTTGTTTCTTATAGTTATAAAAATATAATGTTCCTTTAAACAACAACGTGAAATATGTACCGAAGTAACTGCAGATCTAAAAATCAAATTTTAGTTCTCAAGCAATGGTCTTTTTCAAAATCTGGACTAAGACAAGTATTCTTTGATTTGAATTTTATTTGTTTTATTTTGAATGAATCTTTTACATTTTTTACTTTTAAATATTTTTTTTACAAATATTTTAAAATGAATATCTATTTATTATTTAACTAGGATGTAAGTTTATCTTAATTTTCTGTTTTAAGATTGTGAAACAATTTTTGCTTTTATACTTCCATGATTAATAACTGATTGACAATTTGGTTTGGTTGGTTGATAACTGATTGTTTGATTTTGATTTAGATTTCTTGTTTGATCTGCAAAACAATTTCATTTTTTTTTTATTGAGAAATTTAAATTTGGCTTGTTTTATGTGTTTTAATTTTTAATTTTTAATTGTCTTCTAAGAGCAGTGCTTGATGCAAAATACTTATCTATTAAAAATGTTTGAAGTGATTTAAAATTTTATATTTAGCAAGGGCCTAATGTTTCTACTATACAAGTCTGTTTCAACAGTGTTTCTAGGTATTGTTTTTTTGTTTTTTTTAACTTTTAATGTAAATTATATTGATTAAAAAAAAAAAAAAAATTAGAATAATTTAACTTAAAATTTACTACAAATATCTTCTTTTAATAAGAATGATTAAAAATTTAAAAGAAAACGTTTTTTTGCAATAAGTTTTGAACTTTCAGTGCTCCCAAATCGTCAAGTGGAACTGTTGTTGGGACTTCTCTACTTTCATTAGGAGTTTTAGGAATTGGTGGTTCAGCTCTTTATGCAAAATATAACAATGAGTTTCGCAAAAATGTAGAAACAAAGTTCCCTTTTTCTAAAAATCTTTTTGAAACTCTTTATGGCACTTTACCAGTAACGCATAATGCTTTAGAAGTGAAAGAATTTACTCAACGACCAGTAAGTTAAACTCAATAATTGTTTATGATGTCTTTAAATTCCAATTAATTTCATTTCTTTTTTTACCTAAGTTTAGTTATGTTTGCATTATTTTTATTGCTAACTGGATTTTGTTCTAGGAAAAACATCACAGTAAAAGAGTAGGTATGTTAATTTTTGTTTTTTTAAAGAGTATATTTAGTTTATTTTTTTAAAAAAATAACATATTAAATTTTGCGAAAATTAAATTTTTTTATAAAAATGAAGACAAACACTATACTGCTAAAAAAGAAAATCAACACTGGCACTAGGCTTTTTTTTAAATTAATAACATTTTGTCAAATTTAATATTATTTTACTCAAAAATTTAATAAAGTAAATTGTTTTTTAAAAAAATTTGTTAAGTGGTTGACAAGTAATAAAGTGTCAAAATAATATAAACATGGTTATAAATGTTCGCATTAAAGTTTAGTGTTTTTGGTTTTAATGTAACAAGATAGCCATTTTATTTTACTTTATTTTTTTTTATTTTTGATTTAGTATTTTATTTTTACTTGTCAAATTACATTCATTTGTATTCAGAATCTTATACATCTGATGCTCTAACAGTCAACATTACAGATATGCCCGCAGTATCTACTATTGATGTGGAAATCAATAATATTCTGATTGCACCAAAACAAGGTAAACTTTTGTTTAATTTTTTTTTTATTATTATTTTTTTTATTAATATATTTTTTAAGTTGAAATAATGATTTTAAAACAGTTAAAGTTGATATATTATTTTTTCAAAAAAAAAAAAAAAAAATTTTTTTGTAAAATCATAATAATTTAAAATAATCTTTTAAATTTGAATTTTCATACATTCAGGACTTTATTCTTTTGAATTTAAATCTATTTTTAAATTTTATTCTTGTTTCTAACTTAGATTTACCTGAAAATACTTCTGAAAAAGAATCAGAAAAAAAAGAAATTTCTTCTGAACAAGATTCTACTACAGCTGAAGCATCACATGCACCTAAATCTGAAATATCTGAACAGGATGTTGTTAAACAAGACAATCTTTTGAGCTCAGAAACTAGACCTTCTCTTTCAAAAGAAGAACTGGAAAGTTTGACATATTTAGCTGATCAAGCTGCAATTGAGGTTGTGTTAGAAACATATTCTCAGCAGATTAAAGATCTTTTCTCAGACTATAATGCTACACAACATGAAGCAGTGTCTAACCTAAAAGAATATATCCATAAGCTAGCTGAAGCAATCTTTGTTACCAATGAAAATGAAGCTTACAACTCTATATGGAAGTCTACTTCTCAGCTTGAAACATCAGCACTCAAGTTTATTCAAACAACCAAAGAAAAAGGTGCTGAACTTGAAGCTGAGTTATTGAATGTAAAGAAATTTCTTGAAAACATTAAAATCGAAGATGAAATAACATCAGAAACAAAAAAAGTTGTTTTTCAAAGTACTGAGGCCCTGGCCACTGCTGAAGCTCAATTACAGGCTGCAAATAAAGAACTTCAGTTTGTTCTAGACTACAGTAAAGTAGTGTTTGGTGCGTCTGACACATTGAAAAATCAATTGAAACAGTTTACTCCAGACCTATTAAAACTCATTGAAGAAAACAAAAACAAAGATATCCTTAACTCCCAATTTCAAGATACTTTGCTTTTCTATGCTCTTCAGAGAGCTGAGTTAGAGCGTTTAAGAGCAACTGAATCTAATATTCTAGCATCTGATAAGTTCAATGAAATGGTGTCCCGTGAAAAAGATGTAATTGCAAAGGAATTTGAACAGAAATTGATTTCTGAGCTTCGCACTCTAGAAGCTGAAATATTGAATAATTATGAAAAAAAGGTTGCATATTTGTTCTATGTATTTTATTGTATGATGGCAACATTTATCTTTAGAGAATACCTCAGTTTAAGATATGCACATTCTCGCTTGTTTAAAATGACAGGCATCAACTTTTTAAATTTTTTATTTTAAGCCTTTGCAAACAATTCAATCCATTTTTGTTATAAACCATTTGATGTTAACAGTGAAAAATTAGATTGTTTGATTATAATTTTTTATAATTATTGTGTTTAGGTGGAAGAAATCAAGGATGAGTATGAGCGAGAAATGCATGTACAGTTAAAGCGACAGGCTAGTGCTCACAGTGAGCATTTGTTAGATCAGTTAAGTGTACAGGAAAACACCCTTAATAATAAACATCATGAAGAACTAGTAAAAAAATTAAATGAGCAGGAAAATGGCTTCCAAATGCGTCTTGAAAAGAATTTAATGTATCTAAATGGAATTCACTCTAAAGTAATTTTTTTATGATCAAAACAAGTTATTCTAAAAATAAAAATATACATATATATATATATATATATATATATATATATATATATATATATATATATATATATATATATATATATATATATATATATATATATATATATATATATATATTTATATATATATTTATATAATATATAAACAAACACATAAATATATAAACATAATTGTTAAATACATGGTTTTTGTTTTATGCAAACTCCTTTAGATTAATGATGTTGTGAATATTGAAGAAAGACAACGTCGAACCCAAAAGTTATGGGTAGCTTCACAAGTACTGGAAGCAACCTTGAAAGAAGAACTTATTCATGGTCGTACAAGAAATCTTATGCCAGATTTAATGTCTCTGTTGCAAATTGGAGGTAGATAATTTTATGGTTTAATTTTTTAAAGAAAAGTTATCAGCAGAATAAACAAAAATGTTAAAGCTCTCAATACTTATCCTAATTTTTTGTCACTATTTCAAGAAAATTCCCTTTCTTTTTTTCTATTTTTCAAGAAAAACAAGTTGTTTTACTATGTCTTGCATCTAATGAACAGAAATCTTGCATTTAATGAACAGATTTTCTTTTATAAACTGTTAACATACTCTCTGGAACAATTTTTTATCATAGTTATTCATTAAGGTTTTAATGAATAACTATGATAAAAATGTGGGGCTTTAGAAGTGGTTGCAAACTAATGTTGGGTTTTAGAAGTGGTTACACTGCTTAAGGGCATGAAGTTAAATTCATTTGATCCATAAGGGCATAATCACTTAAGAGCATGAAGATTAAATTCATTTAATCCATATATTTAATTTCCTCTAAAATAAACTGTATATATCCTTCATATGTAGATTGAGTTTACAATCAGAATTGAAAGAAAGATATTACTAATGTGGTACAGCTTTGAGTACAGCTTTGAGAATCTATAAATAAGTGCCATTTCTTTGAATGGTATTTATGGCTAAGATTACATTATCCCATCATCATCAGTCATCAGTCCATTTATATTACTTCAGCAAGATGAAAACCCTGTTGAAGAAAAGAAGATTCTCAAGTCTTTTTACAGTAAAAAGATTCAGTCAAAAAATTCTAATCTAGAAGCTAGGAGTTCTGCTTTGTTCTTAGGAAGATTTAGGTTCCTGATGAGATTTAACTTGTTCTGATTAATAAAATGGGGTTCTTTTATTTGAGTGGTTTATACTCTAAATAGTTGATCTGACTACATATCCATTGGATCAATTTTTTCATATTCATTTATCTACTGTTTGTTCTACACACCCATTGGCAGAAGAAAAGAATTACTCTGGCAAGCTCCAGAAAAACCCTTTGGTGGGAGCAATTTTGACACTTTCCTGATCTCAAAACTATAAAAACTGAAATCATCCATCACCGTCCGTGAAAGAAATTTCATTTTTAAATTTATACTTTATAAAAAACAGCAAATGACAGCATTAAAAGTTTTTGGCATTTTTACAGCCGCAGTAACCTTAGATTTTCATATTAAAAACAATTAAAAACATATAATCTGGTTAGAGAAACTAATTAGAATATAAAACTGCAAATAATTTCATTTTTACTAAATCTGAGAATGTGCAATTATTAATGATCTACATTGCTCTTTTGTTACGCTAACTTTAGGTATTCAGTATAAAATTTTGCGATCATTAATTGAATATTGTTTGTAACTTCCATGCTGTAATTTAACCAAAATTAAAAAATAATTTTTAATTTTGAAACTATATAACTTTTATCAAATCCAAGAAACAGCAATTATCATTTTTAAATTTATGCTGTTACTCAAATTTTGAATTGTTATGGAATAATTTTTTAAAAGAATAATTTTTTCAGTTTCTAAACCTAAATTGAAGCAAAAGAATGCCAAATCAAGCCAAATCACACGATGACTGCAGAAAAACCGTCTGTTTTCTCTGCATGAGAAAGAGCTCAAGGTATTGTATTATTTTTTCCTTTTTCTTTAATAATTTGATTTATTTATAAAACATTTATTTCTTCATTTGAATATTTAACATAAAATTCTTTTGATATACATTATCTGATGAGCTTTATGTATTGTTTTCAGAGTTCTCACAAAATCTATGATGGATGATGTGTTGAGCATACTTTCATCAAGTCTTGATTTTGCTGACAACAGAGTGCCTCTTGGAATATGCGATACTTGCCGAATAACCATAGGAAAGAAGAAGAATGGAGCAGAAGTCAATTTACCACCTCTTTTTGACTTCACATCTGTCAAAGTTCGACCTTCAACAAGAGGCAACAACTGTGACTGCCTAATCTGCCAGATTGGTCGAATGAAAGTTTTTCAAAAGCACCCACTTGAAGATCAAGAAAAATTGGAAACAGGCCAAACTCAAAGAAGATGCTCAGACTGCCTCTCCATTATTGGAAGAGGCATCTCACACAACTGTAACACATTTACATTTCGAGAAAATATGAGACAACTAGCCATCACGGATTCTAAAGTCTCTGAGCAAATTGCATCCACTATTGTTGCAGCCAAAAAATCCTCTCCACATGGGACAATCAGACTGTCTCATGCAGGTGGTGGTCGCCCCCTACCACTAACTAAAGGTGATTTAAGTATCTTTCAATTAGTGAAACATAAGTCAACTGAGTGAGACAGTTGCTTTTTGCTAGAATTAAAAAAATTTAATGGCATTATTATGAATGTAATACAATCAAGACAATAATGTGATGTAATGATAACTTTCAGGTTCATTAAAAACAAAAAGACTCTTTGGTGATGGTCCTATCTTGAGCACTCAGGATCTTGTGCAAGTGCAAGTTAACACAGGCCTGTCAAACACAAACATGAAGAAGTTTGCATCAACCATCCATCACGTGTCCAAGGGTCAGATTTTGGAGCCTAACTTTCATGAAAAATTTTGTGATGCAGGAAAACAACTCAAAGATCATTTTATCCAAACAAAAATTCAGGTCAGTAATGATAAGTTGCAGAAACGCCAACAAATTGTTGTGCATTGCAAAGATCTTGCAGATCTCCTCAATGATGTTCTGTTGAGAAGACAAATCTATTCATCACACATTGTAAAGCTTGGCCTTGATGGTGGTGGTGGTTTCTTGAAAGTAAGTTTGGGCATTCAAGAGGCAGAGCAGAGCATGGAGGCAGGGTCACCACCAAACAAGAAAACTTTAGCCACACCAACTGCCAGGGACAGTGGAGTCAAGAAGCAGCTGCTAGTTGCAATTGCTGAGGATGTGCATGAAAATTACAGTAATATTCAAAAGATCCTCAATCTTCTTGTAATCGAGAAAGTTGACCTCCTTCTCTCAACAGATTTGAAGTTAGCCAACATTGTTTGTGGCCTTCAGTCACATGCCAGCTCTCACCCTTGCACATGGTGTGATGCCTCTCACAAGAATTTAGCCCAATGTGGCACCCCTCGAACATTTGGCTCTTTGAGACGATGCTTTGAGGATTTCAATGCAAATGGTCAGGATTTGAAGAAAGCTAAGCTATTCAAAAATGTTGTCAACTTGCCACTTCTAAATGTACCAGACAGCACACTTGTCTTGGACGTCATTCCACCAATGGAACTTCACCTACTTCTGGGTGTTGTAAACCATCTTTACAACATTCTAAGGGAGTCTTGGCCAAAAGTCTCAGCTTGGCTAAATGATCTACATATCAAACCACAGCCTTTTCATGGTGGGCAGTTTGCTGGCAATGAATGCAAGAAAATGCTGAAGAATGTGGATCTTCTTCAGAGAATGGCAGAACAAGATAGCGCATTTGACATCTTTGATACAATTGACACACTGCAAAAATTTGATTCTGTGGTTTCTGCATGCTTTGGAAACAAATTGGAACCTGACTATGTAGAAAGAATTGATAAATTTCACACTGCATACTTGTCTCTGACAAGAGGAAGAATCACTCCAAAGGTTCATGCAGTACTTTTCCACGTGAAAGAGTTCATTGAAAAACAAAGTGAACCACTAGGAAAATACAGTGAGCAGGCAGTAGAGGCTATGCACCACAACTTCAAATTACACTGGAGTAGATACAAAAGGCCAATTGATCATCCTGAATATGGGAAGTGGCTACAAACCTGTTTGGTTGACTACAACAGCAAAAGCTTGTAAGAAAGAGAAAAGTATGAATACTAAAAAATAGTGCACATTTTCTAATACTTCAATGAGAAAAACTGCTTTTTTCACTCTTGGATAACTTGTTGAGTAAAAGCTGTTGTACTCAACCATAGCTTAAGGATCATTGATGAAACAATCAAAGATGCAATTTTCCGTTGTAGTTTCTTCTGATTTTGCAGATTATTTTATAGCAACTATTGAATATCTTTTGTTTTAGAAAAAAATAGTGTTTAAAAACTTGATTTGTTATATAATCTTTTGCAATTTTTTGTTAAACAGTTACCTTTTGTGTTTTTTATGTCAACCTAGAATAAAGAATATTTATAATACTGTAAAAATGCCAATAAATATTGAATGCTGTCATTTTCAATTTTTTAAGAATAAGCAAAATTTTAAACACACTTTTCTTCTGCGGACGGCGATAGATGATTTCAGTTTTTATAGTTTTGAGATCAGGAAAATGTCAAAATTGCTCTCAACAAAGGGTTTTTCTGGAGCTTGCCAGAGTAATTCTTTTCTTCTGCCAATGGGTGTGTCTATGTTCCATAGGAATAGGAATATGATAGATTTCAATATGGAACGCTGGGCAAATAGTAGGGAAAAGATTAAAATAATAAATTTTACTTTTTGTTTTCTGAATTAAATCCCCTTTACATTCTATAAACTACAACAACAAATGATCATTTTCTATTCATATTTTATTTGGTCACCAACTTTGCATCCAAAATAAAATTCTTGTTTTTGTTTTATAAGTTGTGTAAATTTTTTTTTCTGATTAACAAATCTCAATTAACCACAGACATTTAAAAGCTATCAACAGTTAGTGCAGCACTTTCTAGACACTGTTATAGTAATCTTGATTAAAATTACAAAATATGTGTACACTTTATTTGCATATTCAATCAAATATGTTAGATTTTGGTAGTTATTCAAATATCCTGAATTGAAAATGATTTCTTAAAACTGGCTGCAAGAGTTCAGTATAAGATAATGTAAGAATAAACTGAAATTAAAGAGCAAAAATGCAGTTGAGCTTATTTATACTCAAATTATTTTATTATTTTTTTATTTTCAAACTATTTTTTTATTTAGGAAACTGTCAAGTTCTACATGAGATCATTGCCTCTTTTCCAGAAGATGCAGCTAAGATGGGTGTTATACCAGAAAAGGTATTGTTGGAACGTTTCAAACGAGTCAAGAGTGCTTGCAAAAAAGTTGGAATGGTTAATGAGGGAGGATCGATTTTGAAGTATGGTCTTTCTTTTCTTAAATCTTTCTTTGTCATCTCACAGTGGTACCAAATGAACATGGATGAGCAAATTGATCTTGAGAAATTAGACACTTATGAAATCTTGGCTAAAGCTGAATACTTTGCTAGTCAGGGTGATCTGTTTCAAGCTGCCAAATTCATTAGCCAATTAAAAGGAGTTTCACGTAAATTAAGTCATGATTGGCTAAAAGAAACAATTTTGCTACTAGAAACAAGACAAACTGCCAATTTGTTGAGTGCTTATGTTGCATCATTGTGTGTTGAAATGGAGTAAAATAACACCTTTTGGCATTTGGAACAAAAATGTATTATTTCAAAAACTCTTACATAAAGACTTTGTTACCCTACAAACAGCAAATTTGAGACCCATTAAGACTACAATGTTCTCTTTACTTTGTTTATTATTTTTTATTTTTGATATTACTTTTTTTTAAACCAGTTCAAAATGAAATTCTCATTTTTTCTTGTTTTTTAAACCATTAGTTTTGCTTATGGCACAAAGAGTCGAAAAAGTCATTTTTCCAAAGTTTCAAACTTTTTTATGCAAATTTTTGCTGATATATATGACGTTAAGGCTGGTAGGGTAAAATAAAGAATTGACTATAAATATTTTAATAAGCATTTTGTAAAAATGTTTTCAAAGAGAATAGTTTCTTCAAGTTTTGCTTTCTTAGAAATATTCACAGTTTATCATGCTGAGAAATTTTGACTCTCCATAAAGTGCTCTATAGTCATTCGTTGTATTTCAGAATTAAAACTGGTCTATGAAGGCTTAATATCACATTTATTTTGAAGGTTGTGTATGTCAACAAGCTTGTTTATAACAATGATGCTTAGATCTTGTCTTCAAAGAAATGGTTGCAGTTGCAAGATGTCTTCTTATTTTTTTAAAAGAAGCTTTGCTCAAGAAGCATATTTTAGTAATTCACAAAAAGATTACGAAGAAGAAAATAGAAAACAATCAGGTCAGAAATTTTTTGAGCGAGGGAAAAGAAAGTAGTACAGCAATTATCAAATTTTACAATTAAAAAAAATTTTTTTTTTTAGTTTCGGATTCTACAGTTTTAATAAGTGAAATGGATCAATTTCGTCAGCTATCATCTCAGTGGTGGAAGCCTGGTGGAAAGTTAGAAATTCTACGCGCTATGAACAAACTTCGAATCCCCCTCATTAAAAAACTCTTAACCAATCATCAATCGCACACCGACCTTGTACATCCTTTAAAAGGATATAAAATCTTAGATGTTGGTTGTGGAGGGGGAATTCTATCAGAAGTAAGATTTTGAAAACAATTGTGGGAAAATGGGAAAAAAATAAGGCAGCCAATTTAAAAGCTTTTAAAATTGGAAAAGAATAATCTTTAAGATAATAGTTTCATATTATTTTAGTCGATTGCGCGACTTGGTGCGGACGTTATAGGAATTGATCCACTTCCAGAAAGCATCGAGATAGCTCAGTCACATTTAGCTTTTCAACCTGAATTAAAAAATTTAAGATATCAATGCACTCTCATAGAAGAGCTATGTCCAACTGAATTCTACGACTTAGTGGTGGCATCTGAGGTACTGGAGCATGTCAACGAGCCGCGCTCGTTTGTTTCACACTGTTGTAGTCATGTTAAAGTAAGGTTAAGTTAGTGACATCATGAAACTTATTGCTTTAGTAATTCTCAGTTTGTTTGCCGTTTATGTAATACTCAGTTTACATTACGCTTAAAAATAAGTTATTTCTTACATACTGCATTACTTATTGATAATTTGATAAATTTAGCTTTTTTAGCTGTTTGGTGTTATTTAAAAAATTATTCAGTTGTATTCTTTTTTTATTATAAATTGATGTTTGTTTTTTATTTCTATATTACATTATGTTAAATTGATTTTAGCCTGGGGGTTATATTTTATTCACCACTATAAATCGAACACCTATTTCTACATTACTTGCAAAGTATGCCGCAGAGTATGTATTCAGAATTGTACCTGTAAATACGCACGATGCAAATAAATTTGTTACCCCGAGTGAACTGACAGGCTACCTAAAAAATAGTAAGAATTTTATTGGTTGAAGGAGCTGTTTCAATCATTTTATTCTTGATTTTAGGGATCAGTTAATCCTGTTTGAAATGTTTTACGCATCTTTTTTAATAAGACTATTAGTTCATAAATTTTATGTTTGTAAACGTTTTTTTTTTTTTTTTTTGAAGATGGTATGTTCAAGCTCAAGTATTTGGGAATGGCTTTAAATCCGCTCACGAAACAATGGAGTTGGATGCCTTCAACGCTTATAAACTATGCATGTCATGCTCAGAAACCGTTCTCATAGCTCCTGTTATAACTTGATGGATAAAGTTTAAATCTTACAACATTTTCGTGGTTTATTACAATCTTTGTTAAATATGGTTTGTGTTAAAAACCTGGCAGAATGGTTATAATAATAAGTAACTACTTATATTTTAGAATAAGTCTCAACATAAATACTCAGTGTAAAGTTCAAACGAAAGAAACTCTTGTAAAAAAAATTTACTTTTAATTTTGAAACTTAACTTTGAATAAGAATGTCCGATATAGACCTTAACTATTAACTTGCAACGATCCAAATTTTATTGCTGCTTGTATTCATTTTTTATGGTAACTATATTTTTTATATTATATATATATATATATGTATATACAAACACACACACACACATGTATGTGTTTGTGTATACTTGTGTATTAAAGTTACTAAACTTACACGAAACCGTTTAAAGTATTTTATTTTCGTTTTTGAATGTTTTGATTTGGTACGAATAGTAACACGTAAAACTCAAACCACTTTTAGTTCACTTCGATCTTCGTAAAATCTACTGTTAAGCATAGTTTAATGTGTATAGTAGTTGATAATAGTTCGATAAATTCACATTGTGTTATTCCTATGTTCAATAACTTTGTCATTATTTTTTCTAGGTTTCAATTTTTTTACAGATTGCATATTATCCAGACTAAATAAAACTAGGACTTTGGTGTTTACCGGTTGAATTTAACCATGGCATCTGAAGAAGATATGATGCGACAAATGATGGGTTTTAGCGGCTTTGGTAGGATAATGATGTTTTTAACTTCACCTATTTTTAAACATCTGAAAGTTTTTGTTTTTTTTTGGTTTTTTTTTTTGTTGTTTAAAATATTAAAACTTCAAGATACAAGAGATATTTGTTTTCTATTTAGGTGCAAAAAAACCACCTAAAGAAGAAATTTTGAACCAAAAGTTAAATGAAGCAAAAAGATTAATAAAAGCTCCTCCTCTGCCTCTTCATTGTGATGAAGAAGATAACGATGCTGTTATTGGACCTCTTCCTGACCTACCAAATGACAAACCTTTACAAGAGGTTAAAAAAGATGACGATTCTGACAGCGATGTTTCAGAGGAAGATGAATCTGATTTGACACCTATACAAAAGATACCCATGTCTCATGAAATTAATTTATGCCATGGTCAAAAAGTAGTTTCAGCAATGGCTCTTGATCCCTCGGGTTCTAGACTTGCTACGGGTAGCTATGATTATGAGGTTAAATTTTGGGACTTTAACAGCATGGATGTTAGCTTGCGGCCTTTTAGAACTCTAACACCGGCAGATGGTCATTGGGTGAACGCACTACAATATAGTGCAACCGGTGACATGATACTTGTTTCGACCGGAAATGCACAACCGCAAGTTTTAGATCGAGATGGACACCAGGTATACGAATGCAAAAAAGGTGATCAGTATATTGTCGACATGAAAAATACAAAAGGTCATGTATCTATGGTTCGTAACTCTTGCTGGGATCCGAGAGACCGAAACCAATTTATTTCATGTGGGGATGACGGAACTATACGAATTTGGGATATTAATACCAAGAAAAAAAACAAAGATGTTATCAGAATGAAGAATAAGCAAAGTAAAAAAACTGGTGTCACTTTTTGTTTGTTTAATCGAGATGGAAAATTAATTGTTGGATCAGGACAAGATGGTTCTATTCAGGGGTGGGATACTAGACGGCTGTTTGTTAATACATCCTTTAGTAATATGCAAGCTCATACTAACGGTAGCGAGACGTCGTGTTTGTGTATATCTTCTGACGAAAAATCTCTTATCTCACGTGGAGGTGACGATACTTTAAAGCAATGGGATTTAAGAAACTTTCAAAAGCCGGTTGCTGTAGCAAACGATCTAATTAGCTATTACACGAGTACGAAATGCCTTTTTAGTGCTGACGAGAAATTGATTCTCACCGGAACTTCTGCCAAAAAAGGAGATGGTAGTGGAAAATTAATCTTCTTAGAACGAGATACGCTTAATGTTGCTCATGAATTAGATTTCGGTAATACATCTGTTGTTTGTACATTGTGGCATACAAAATTGAATCAAATTTTGGTAGGTTTATCTGATGGTAACGTAAAAGTTTTGTTTGATCCTGCTAAAAGTACCAAGGGGGCAACACTTTGTGTCGGTAAAGTAAAAAACAAGCGCGTTGATCCTGGTGAAGGACTGGTAAGGCCACAAATCATAAACCCTATTACATTAAAATTATACCGTGAGAAAAAAGCGGAAACTATGAAGAAAATAAAAGCAAAACAGCGCGCGGACCCGATCGCCTCTCATAAACCAGAAGCTCCTTTAGGTCTTTCACACGGCGTCGGTGGTCGAATGAAAGAAGGAATGAGTTTAACAGGATTTGTTATTAAAAACATTGCACTTGCAAAAGCTGATACTGCGAACCCAAGGGAAGCAATATTAAAGCATGCAAAAGCTGCTGCTGAGGACCCTTTCTGGATCGCGCCAGCATACTCTAAGACGCAGCCTACTCCTATTTTCACTACGAAAAGCGATTCAGACAGTGATGAAGAAGAAAACGATGGAATCGCGACGGTAAAAAGACAGAAAACGGATTAGTTTAGGTTGCACTTATTGCAGCTATTATTTACGCAATTATGAAGTAGGTCAATTTAAAATGGTTTTTTTACATTCAAAATTACTTTATTGAACCATGGTAAAATATAAAAAAGTCCCTTGACGGAACTCCTAAATAAGATAATTTAACAAAACGACGTTGCTACTGATCGTTACTTAAGTATGAAACTTAATTGCTAACAAACTTTATTATTTTGACTAAGCGCATCGAGTTGCGTGGATTTTTTCTATTGACTAGTGTGGCCACTTTTTACAATTTTTGTCAGACTTCCTTCTGGCTTCGAGTTCCTATTTATATTATTATTATAATCTGTAATATTTGTGTTGCTTATCATACTTGAACTGCTTTGAGAGCGATAAGAGACACGAAAGTAGTCGTTCAGCTCATTAATATCGACGCTGAACGGCGTCTCAAAAAGATCTCTTTCAAATTCATATGAACCTTTAAACCATCTGTGATTTATGACATCATCTATTGTTGCTCTTTTTTCGTCGTCAACGTTCAACATCCAGCGAAGCAGATGAAGAAAATCTAAAAAGTGAAATTGTTTATTTAAAAGTCAATAGCAGTAAGCTTGACAACTCAAATGAAATGCGAATAGATCAATCATTTATTATAAAAATATATTGCATTTCCAAGATGGTGCATAAACATGAAATATTTACAAATATTAAATTTTTGTTTTATGAGCAATTTTTTACCCTCTTGTAAATCTTTGCGTAATATCTTTGGAGCATGTAGCTATCATTCAAAGATGTTGAACAGAACAAAAATATTTTAGTATCGAGGAAGAAAATCTCCAAAATGTGTTCCAAAAGAAGAAGAGAGTGAATCTGTATGAAGACCTTAATAAAAATAAAATCTTACCTTCAGACGACTCTCGGATTGGTTTAAACAGCCCGCTCGAAGGGATTATTGTTTCGCGAGTTTTATCGTCGAAATCAAACGGAAATCGACCGTGATACACAAGATAAAATGTAACTCCTAGGGCCCATATATCGACACGTTTCCCGTAGAATTTACTGGAAAAGATGTTAGAAATATTTACATGAGAAAGATTTATGTGTGATGTTAAGTTGATTTTCAATTTATGTTTGATAAGTTTTAATTACCGAAAATATATCTCTGGCGCTATAAAATGATCAGTTCCAACCGTTCCTTTAATTGGCTCTTTTAAAATATTTAAATCCTCAGAGAAGCCAAAATCTATAAGTTGTAATTCCAGTTGATCGTTTATAACAAGATTTGGATCTTTAATATCCAAGTGTGCTCTGTTAATATCATGAAGATACTTCACAGCAAAGCTAATCTTAAAAAAAGTTTTGCCTTGATAAACCAAAACATTCAATTAATTTTTTCTATGCTAAATAACCACAATGAACATTTGAGGAGTTAAGCACACTTGGTGCATGGTAGAAAAAAGAAAGAAAAGAAATTCATCTCTAAGTATCCAAACATCTAAATTAGGCGTCTAAAAAATCGATTAACCTGTCTAAGAAAAAACCTCGCCACATTTTCTGAAAAAAATGGTATGTTGTTGAGATAAATGTGAAAGCCCATTGTTCGAGAGCCACTATTCTTCATGACCATTTGCACATACTCAAAGTTGTTGTATACTTGCAAGCACTAAAAGAGAATACTCAGAAATGAACTTCTGAGCATAATTCATAGGGAACATTTTCGAAAACTATTTGTCTGTTTCTTGTTTTGTAAAAATATTAGTACAATTATAATATTATGTACCTTTACAATGTTTGGATGATCTAAGGCCAAGAGTATCGTTCCTTCTTTCATGCCACTTTCATTGCTTTGCGTTGATTTTCGTAAAAACTTGACCACAACTTCCTATTAAGTAAATAATCTGCTTAAAATGTAAAAGGTTTTTCCTCTTAGCTACGAATTATGTGAAAATTATGTGCCGATTCGTTATTCGCACAGCCTCTTAGGAAAACTACTGGAATATTTTAAATAATATATGACAACAACCTGCTATCTTTTTCAAAGAAACTATAACACCATCTTTAAACTTAAGAGATAGAAAACTGATAAAGTATTGTATAAGTCCCAACTAGGAATTATGGTGTATATATATATATATATATATATATATATATATATATATATATATATATATATATATATATATATATATATATATATACCATAACTATAATAACTAAATTTATCTGTGTTATTGAATCCTCGGCGTTAAACTTTTGAACAATTTAAACTTACTTCTGAAGTTGACTTTTTTACTGCTTTGTAAATGCGACCGTAACCACCACCACCAAGAAATTCAGTGACTTTATAAATTTCTCCAAACCTACCGGCTATCATGGCGTTTGAAACGTTAAATGTATTTTTCTAAACACAATCAAGTATTAAGCAAGAAATTATTGCAGATTATGGTTGACTGAAAGTATGCGAAGTCGATAATACGTACTATGAATTCTTCATTCCATACAGCAGGCCAGTTCACTTCAAGGGGATTGTCTTCATCATTAATGCTAGAAATGAATGAACTCGACTTTTTAAAGCCGAAATTTTGAAAACTAGCTGAAGAAGTATTCAAACTTCTATCTTTTTCGCACATCGATTTGTATTCGCTTTTTATTTCTTTTTTCTAAAATGAGGGTTTACAACAAGAATTTACAACAGAACTTCATAAGTTCTGATTATGCAACATTACAACCATGGCTTAATTAATATATTATACTTTCGTTAAAGGACATTTTCTTTAGATTTGCTTTAAATTTTGTTTACAATGAAGATATTTTCATAATCATCCACATTACGTAGCGAAGTAAGCAATGAAACTGAGAACATTAAAGCTCATTCATTTAATTAAATCGCTGCATTTGAGTTTTGGTTTTTAATTGAATCTTAACAGCAATATCACTGTGTATTTATTTAGTTTGATAACATACCTGGATAGCATCATTTTCTTGAGTTAAACAGATGAAAAGAAAAATCCAATTGGTAAACATCTCTATTTTGATAAATCAGACCGATCTTCTTTTTATTATTTTTCCATTTTACCCTTGAATATTTAGTCGAAGTAGCAGCTCAAAAAGTTTTCTGAAAACATACATTAAAAGCCATTTAAAGCATTAAATAATAAATCTGTCAGGATTTATTCAATAATACCTCAATGAAGCGTCATAAGAGATATAAATAATCTATTACGCTGTAGATACATTTGGCATTTATTTATATTGAGCCAGTGTTGCCTCAATTTTGAGTTAGAGTTGAATCAGAGTTGAGACAGTGTTGAGTTAGTGTTGTGTCAAGTTGAGCCAAAATTGTAGTGCTAATAATTGAATTTAAAAATGAGTCAAACTTCGTGAATATATAGTTTCTCTGAAGCATTTTAACAACTGAGTTTTTTTTTGATTCTTTAACAAAATTCATTTTTTTATAGAATTAAAAAAACTTTTTCTCCTCATGGTATTTGGATTAGACAGCACAAATTACTTTTTTTTTATAAATGCTAATACTAATATACGAATTTTATTAAGTGTGCTGTCTTATTTTTATTCTTAAATTCTTCTTCTTCTTAACCCTACATATACTTTTAACCTTGGTCACACGGTACCGTGGTTTTCCAAAATAGTTGCAAATTCAAAACCTTTCGAAGAACTTAAATTAATTTCAAGTTTTAAAAATTACAGTTTTAGTATTTAACTATGAAAAAATAAAAATAATGTCGTATTTTTTTAGTTCAGCAAAGGCTTGCATTCTGAATTTCAATTTTCAAACATCTTAAATGTAAGTATCTGTATAAAGTTCTAATAAAATTCTGAAAAATCTTCACTTGTTAATTTTCAAAATAATGTCTCCTATTGCTTATAGTCCTTGTGCATAATAGATATCTTAAAAAACACCATAAATCAAACCAGGTCATTCTTATTCAATATCTTGTTGTCAAAATCTAAAAAGTTCTGAAAGCTTCTGATAGGATGAGAATTCTGAAAAGAATTTTGGTAATGCAGAGACTTACTTAAAAGTAAACTTGGTTTGAGGAGTGAACTTCAAAAATGTTTTTTTAAAACAAAGTTTATTCCTTCAAAAAAGTTCCATTCAGCTATTTTTGGAAAATTATTATTTTGGGTCAAATTCTGCGAAAATGTTTTTCAAAAAACTTTTACAATACATAATTTATGTCTATTATTTAATAAATTCTTTTTTTTTTTTAATTTAAATGTTTTTTTTTTAATTTTGCGCCCTTTAGACCTTAATGAAGAAGTAAACAAAAATAACCCATGTTAATACTGAAAATATTTACCGTATGCGACCTTAAATTTCGCTATATATTAGCCACAACTTTTTGAAAGTATTTTTGTAGAAATCAATGCTTTTTTTCTTTAGAATATTGTAGTAACAATTACTCGGGAAAGTTTGTGGACTATTTTGCCATGAAATAATTAACGAGGAAGTTATTAAGCATTACCTCCATGGTATCACACTCAAAAACATTGCCAACAAATTGGAAATGGCCAGTTCAACATTTTACACCAATTTGATCGGTATAACAAGTTTAAGCGTATCAGCACGAAGTCTGGCAGTGTAAAAACGAGAAAAGTTTTAAACCTTCATTTTATAAGGACTGTTCGTGATTGAATTTGTTGAAACCCAGTCCAGAGCAATAAGAAGACGGGTATGCAGCTCAAAGTGTTAGAGCATACGGTCAGGAGCGTTATGAAACAGGACCTGAATGCTAAGCCATAGGCTAGGCAAGTAAACATATCGTTATAGAGGCTGTCAAAGAGAAAAGATGTGAGAAAATCTTTAGCTACCTCAAGAAAGGACCTCACATAGTGCTCTAGTCCAACGAACATCTCTTCACAGTTGATTCGATGTCCAACAATCAAACAGATTGTTACATAAGCCCCCTGAATGTCAATGAGGTACATGAGAATATTAAGTACAAGTTTCAGACCAAAAATTTTGTTTTTTTTGGAGTTATCGCAAAATCAGGCCTCCAGTGTTCATCAAAGCCGCATTCAAAGTGGACACAAATTTTAATGTGGAGGCCCTTCAAAAACTTATCAAGCCTTGTATAGCTACACTCTAGAAGACAATGTGATCTTACAGCAAGACTGCATCCTTGAGCCAGAAATTCGGCATGTTTTCTGTGTAGACACAGAAAACATGCCGAATTTCTGGCCCAAGGATATGTAGCTATCCCCATCCTTAGATCTGAATCCTCTTGATTTTAGCATCTAGACGTATGTAGGCAAGCCCCGCAACAGTATTGAGGTCCTGAAGAGTTCCATCAAAAGATGTTGCTGGAGTTCGTCGGGAAAACGTGCGCCAGTTTCAGATTAAGAGTTGAAGAAGTCATTGCTAAAATCGCTTGCATATTGAATAGTTCCTTAATATGTACTTCGAGTCTTTTATCCAAAACACAATTATTTTCCCAGTTATTTTATTCTTGATCTGGGTTGTAGTTCGGATCGCTCAAATTACGATATTAACGCATACGGTTTCATTGCAAATTTAGATATTTTAGGATTGACATCCCTCTTCGTTTTAGCAAAATGTGCTGCTTATGCAGTAGAATTGGATTAATTACAATAATTTTAAAGATAGCTATCAAATTGCTATTAAGTAAGCTACTTGATTTAACTATCTAAATTTATTCGCTTTTAAACTGTTGATCCAAGAAGGCCAATAATCGATGCTTATTCAATGCAGAAACAACAGTTCGAATTTACCTAACGTTTTTTTAAAAAATGTTTTAGGGAATTGAATTTCGGTTCGATATTAACATTCGCTAATTGATGGCAGTGAGTCGAAGTAACGCAAAGTAGTCTTAAATATGGCTGAATATTATAAGAAATTTTTAAAATGTTAAAAAAAAACTATAAGATATTTAAAAAACATTAAATAATACTAAAAGAGCGACTTTGTCGTGAAAAGTTTTTTCACGATCTTGAACACAATCTCTCGATCTCGATTTTTTCACGATCTTGAACACAATCTCTCGATCTCGATTTTAATCACTAACTTTAACTTAGATACTTAAAAATTTTAAGGAGTTACATTTTTTTTTTTTTTGTTAAAGAAAGTTTATTATGCTTACGTATTTTTAATAGCTAATAACCTTAGTGTTAACATAATTTACCTTTTCAAAGCATTTGAAAAAGAAATCTAAAAAAAGGAGAAAAAAAAATCTCTTAGCAAATGTTTCCTGATGACACTTATAAGAAAAAAAAAAGAATTTTGTCGCGTAGTTACATGGAAACGCTCTTACGATATTCCTATTTTAGAGCATCGCATGTAAAGAGTCAACCCACGAACGATTTCGTAAAGAAACATGAAACCATTCACTAGAGCAATCTTTATAGCAGCCAATTTTCATTTTAATTTATTTAAAGCAAAATAGATAGGAAAATCAGAATCATTCAGCTTGATCTGTTTTTAGTTTTTTGGGTTGTTTATTTTCGGTTGGGTTAATGCTACGCTTCAGTCCTTTCATTTTTCTGGTCTGTAATTTGTCGAGATCTTGCTTTTGCATGTGAATTCGACCAGTTTTCGTACCAAATGTATCATGCTCTACGTTTTTTACTTTCTTTTTCTAAATAAAATCAGGGTTATTCAATTAAATAGCTTTAAGATAAAAATTTAGGGAAAAAAAAATTTGACGATCTCTGTGCACATTCATACACATTCATACATAAGACGGGTTACAAACTAATCTAACCTTCAACGCTTTTGGCTTCTTTAATGTTTCTTTATAAACAGAATCAGCTGCTAGCCGAGTTCTCCGAAGTGTAAAGTCAATTGAAGGACCTATCTCTTCTAACTCGACTCTCGGTGTCTTCAAACCAGATTTTTTTAATAAAACTCTATAACAGGAAAATTAAAGCAATTCAGTGGATAAAAATGATTTAAAAAAACTAACGGTTTTAACAAAATATTTGATGACATTTCTGCAACATGAAGTATATAACATTTGAACTATTTTAAACTTTTTTGTTAGAAAGTTTTGAAATATAATGCTTTGTTAGAAAAAAAATCTATTCAAGTTTAATCGCAGGATGTTGATTAGGTAATGCCAAAAAAAAAGAAAAGAGAACTCACCTGTAACTTCTGAGAAAGAGTTTACCATGATGTGCAGTAAACTGCAAAACATGTTCGAGTCCTTTTAAACGGATATTCTCAGCATTTTCTCCCCTCCAAAAGTCGATAAGTAGCGTTTTTAACCTCTTGAATTCCAAGTTATTCTCAAAATCTTCTCCAGCAAACAACAAACAGGGTTTTGTCCCAGACGGTATTTTATCAGTCTGTATAAAAATAAAACAAAGAAGCCAAGTTTACTTTGCTACTTCTAAACATATACTTAAACTTCGACTTTTTCAATGATGCCAATCATAGATTTTTTTTTTAGTTGCATGAAACCTTTAATATTCAAACAAAATGAGTAGAAATAAAAAAACAAAAAAAAAAACAAAACAAAACAATAAAAAACAAAAAAAAAAGAGAAATTTTTCCAACTGTTAAGACAACCTTAAATTCTGATATCGGAACGAACTTTTCAATGCCCAATTCCACCATATCGAGAACATGATAATCATAGAAGCTTCCTAAAATTAGGAATAAGCAATAAGAGACAATTTTACAACAGTTTTAAGATAAAACTTTAACTTTAAACAAACATTACTTTACCTATAACTAAGTTGTGAGCTCGTTTTTTAGAGTGAGAGCCAAACACCATAAGCGAAGAATCAGTCTTTTGCGAAAAAAACTCCTACAACAAAGTGGACTTTTAGTTTCATATCTATTTATACCACATTATATATTTATATTACATCATATTTATACACATTATATTTATATTACATTATATTTAATCTGTTGTAAATAACTTTACATTGATGAAAAAAGTCATTTAATAAATAGAACATGGTAACTTACTAGAGATGTCTGGTCTTCAAACGGACGTAGAATGTTTTTCCTAAATAAAACAAATACAACTTTCTGGAAGTTCAAAAAGTCTGTAATTATAAAATAAGAGTTGATAATTAAATGCATAGGTATTCTTTCAAGAAATAGAGAAAGGATATTAAGTCCAGTTTACCTATGAAACATAGCGGAATGTGGTTTTTTCAAAACGCACTATAAAAAGAATGAACAAAATATCAGGAAAATATAACAATGAGACTCATTCAAATACAAAATAATTGAATTGAACACTTTTAAAAAGAAATATTAATTTACTATATCCTTCATAGCTTGTGTGACAATTTCACTTGTTTTTCCACCTCGAATTAACATTACTTTTTTAGTGTTCTCTTCTAACTTTGCTTCTCGCTGGAGATGAAAGCGTTTTCCGCGTTGCGTTTTCGGTTTTCTATGAGTTACAAGTTAATTGTTAAAAAAGAGAAAAAAAGAGTTTAGTACTTCTAGTTGTTTTTTTTTTTGTTGATTTAAAAAGAACAACCTATGCAGATACTTACGATATTTGGGATGCCATGATGAATCGTTGCAAATGTAACTGTTACGTTTTTATCTATAAACATACAGCGAAGAGAAAAATTTTAAAATAAAAAAAAAAAGATTGAAATTTACAAACCATAAAAGTTTAATAAATGTAAATAATTATTAGATATTAAAACCTTTTTTTTGCTTAATGTTTAATTTTAAAATAATGTGTAATCAGCATTAAATGAAGCACCTTTTGAGCTTTAAGAAATAATAATAAAAAAGTTCTAAAGAAAATTGAAGCATCCTCCTTATAGAAAGCAATTTTTAATCAAAGAGTGAAATGGGCAGGTAATTGAAAAGGAGTGTTTGCAACATTGCCCTCCCCTCCTCCTCTCTCCCCCCCCCCCCCATTGACAACATCCTTGAGTCTGAATGTTGAAAAAAAGATTAGTTTGCAAAATGCAAAACATAAAAGAAACATAAAAATTAATGCAAAAGAAACCTTGTGATTTTAAATGTTCTCATAAAATCAAATAAAGACGAACAGTGTTGCAATCAAACAGCTTTTATTTTGTCTATAGACTTATTTTAAACCTAAAATACCACGAAAACTTCTAACTGACAAATAAGTTAAACAATACTTTTGATATTATATAAAATAATTTACAAAAAAACCAAAAATGTCCAAAGTTTTTTTGTTAAAGGTACAAAAACATAAAAGAAATCTCAGTTAAAAGTTTTTCTTGTTCTTTGTTGATGTGAATATTGTGGACGGTGAACAGTGTGGATACCATAAACTCTCATAGTTTGGTGCAAACAACTGAAAAATTTCTCCGTTTTACTATTTTTAAATGTTGACAATTTCAACCTTCATCCATACCATTCTCATTTCAATTTCAAAATCTGTCAAGGATCAAAATCTATCACTTAAACTGTTTGTGGTGGATTTACAGAAATAATATTTTAAATTAACTTTACAAAAACTTACAAGTTGTTTAATCTTTTAAAATTTATCAAATGTTTTTATATTCATGAACTCTTTTAATGTAAGTAAATTAATTAGAAAAAGATACTCGTTAAATGTTAAATCTACACCTACGGCTTGTGACATCATTTTCATTACATCGTTGCTTTCTTCTGAAAGTCCACCATAAAAATATCCATTAGCTCTATCAATGTTTTTCATCAAATTCAACATACTTTCTTTGCTCTAAAAAAACCAAGGTTTTTATTTCTAATTTTCTAAAAAAATAAATTCCCCCAAAAAATTTTCTAAAAGTAAAAGTTTTCAAAATATTGTAAAAGTATAATTATTTTTTTAATTAACTCAAGAGGATTTAACCATAAGAATATTCAAACTGAGAAAGATCCTAGCCTTTACAAATTCAATGAATAGCAAATGAAAAATAAAATAAAACCTGAACATTTAGAACTGAAAAGGAAACCAAACTGTAGTCTTGAATTATTCCAATCATAGCTTCATTCAGTTTTCTAAACTTCTTCATAAAAGCATTATCATTTTCAATGCTAAGTAAGTAATTTAAATCCATGACATCAGTAAAGTAATCTAGAGTAAATGCTGTAAAAAAAATTGATGAAAAACTTTAAATCTTTTAATTTTACAAAAAAAAAACTCAAAGATTAATACGGCAAATAAAACTGAAACCTATTTTCCCTAAGTTAATGATTGATTTCTTTCTCTACATTATACAGTAGAGTATGGTAAAATCAGTAGCTGTATAAGACTTGAAAAAACTACATCTTTCGAATTTGTTATTTTAAAAAATAATCCTTGAAAACAAATCTTGCTTTAACCAAAAATAGTTTAAAATTTTAGAGATTACTAGTAGTACAGCTTAAAATTGCAGCAATAATTCTTTGAAATAAAAAACATAATTTTACCTAATTTTCCATACTTTTCAACAAGATCAATCTTTGAAAGAACATTAATATGAGGCAACTCAATTTGCAACATTGTTGACAATGATGTCATCAACACAGAGATGAACTTTGCTGAATCATTGCAATAATGTGAATCAACTAAATGAACTGCAGCTAGCTAAAAGTAAACTTTTTTTTAAGTAGGCATTCAGTCAAGTGGCACATGTTTGTGTCACCTAATAATTCATAAATTAATTTGTAATATACTATTGTTTTAATAGTAAGTTACATGATAATCTGTACTTCTTGCTAAAGAACTTAGTAATGCATACCCTAAAATCAAGCTTTTGTAACCGTTGAAAGATGTTTTTGAGAGAATTTTGATGAGTGAATAATTCTACTTGACCAGGGCAGTCAAAAATGATATAAGAACCTTGTAAATCTTTTAACTTTTTTTCAATGATATCAAAGTTTTTTTCTAAAAACTCCATACAATACACTAAACCTCCATTTGGGCCAAGTTTTAATAAATCCATAACATCAGAAAGAGTCACCAAACTAGTAATACAAACATCAGGTATAAAAGGCATATTATCATTTGCAGGATCAAGATTTACAATAATCACTTTACGACCAATACCGGTGAGGAAGTTTTTTACTGCAGCACAGTAGGTTGACTTACCAGAACCAGGAGGACCCAAGACAACCTGACCAAATGTTGTTAATGGCATTGTTTTAAAATCCTTTAGAAAGAATTTAGATACAAAACATAAGCAAACATTTTTTTAATACACAAACACAAGTCGTATTGTCTATGTGTTTTACACACATACAGATATATATATATATATAAAATTGTATGTATATATATATATATATATATATATATATATATATATATATATATATATATATATATATATATATATATATATATATACACAATTTTTTATACTTTTATAGAAGAAAACTTTAAAAACATAAGTTACAATATAGGAGATATTGATATGAAATACACAATAAAATACACACACTCAAATAACAAACATTCAGATTTGTATATAACTTCTCATTGGTTTCAACAACCATTGGCTTTAACAACCATTTTTTCAGCTAAGTGAAGGTTGCGAACATCAATGTACAGAAACTCCTTTATGGAGTTAACCAGGTAATTTCTGCAAATCAAATATTTAACATAAATATTGAAGTAAAAGTACAATTTTACAAGTTAAAATCTTTAATCTCACTTTCTAATTTAAAAAATAGGCTCATATTTCAGTGAAGTTTTTAGCAACTCATTTTTAGAGGGGAACCTTGAGTCCTCTTCTGAACAAATATGCCAGTATCGCATTAAACTTTTTGGTTTTTAAGGATCTGACTCACTCCAAAAACACTCCCTTCGTCTATAGAACTACAAAGCAAACTGATTAAAACAGCTTTAGTGTGGGAAAACTTGATGCAACTATACAGACAATAAAAAACTTGATAAAACTTTATAAAATAATTATAAAAAATGTTTTTTTTTTAAAAAAATGATTCTTTTATAATTATCTTATAAAGTTTTATCAAGCAAAAAAATATTAAAAATCAATATCAATCTATAAATTTATTGGATTTCAGAAAATTCTCAATTTTAAATAGTTTTTTTGGTAATGTTTTAGTTTGCTCATGACTTCTAAACAACTCAAACCAGCTTTTTTTATGAAAAGTTTAAAATTCATTGTGGCAATATTATTTTATAAAAATTATTTTTTAAAAATGGTGGAAACTTTTTAGAGTATTAAAGTTTTATTTTATTTCATCAAAAAAAAAGTGAAATTTTGGATTTTTACAACTGCATTCTTTTCAACACCTGAAAAAAAATTGTGTGATTGTATTATTCTCAAAACATTACCAGATAAATAATGCTAAGATAATTGTGTATTTATTTTAACAAACTTCAAAAGTTTATTGTTTGAAGATAAAAATTCAAACTACAACTGGAAAACTACATTTATATTTGTAAATATAAATATAAATATATTTATAAATATAAATATATTAATATATTTATATTTGTAGTTTATTGTTTGAAGATAAAAATTCAAACTACAACTGGAAAACATAAAGTTTTCTTAATCCATGAAATTACGTAAGCATCTTACAAAACTTTCTTGTTTAAATTTTTAGGTCATATTTCTCTTAAATTTATTTATATATAAAGCTAAATACAAATATGACAAAAACTAAACTAATGGCCAAACTTGAAATTTTTTTTCATAGCAACATAGCATAGCACTATACCCATAGTTCTTACAAACAACTGATGAATAAGATATAGAAGGTAAGTCTAATCTGTTACTAGTTTCCTGAATACACACACTCATTTCCAGTGAGCCAGTTTTTATATCCCAGACACGAAAATATGAGTCTGAGCCAACCATGAAAACAAAGTTGTCATGACTGTCTATTTGAAAACTTAATGGATAATAATTGTTGATATGACCTTTGTACTCAGTTATGCATCGTTTCATCCGCATATCAGCTTGTATCAAATTTCCACTTAAATCACTGAGAATTACATAGTTCTCATCATTAAGAAGTTTTACACAATCTATACAAGACAGTCTTAAACTACTGTCAAGCAAGCAATTGCTTTTTTTTGAACGATAATCAACTTGGTATAAAAATCCAGATCGACATCCTGAAATAAAAAAAGCAGAACTTTTGCTGAATTGAATTGCTTCAATAGAGCCATTCAATTTATATGTACTAATAAAATTCCTAGCAACTATATCATGCAGATATATTTTTGAATTGTGTGCTCCAACACTAATAACTGATTGATCATACCAGCTCCAATCAAGGGAATTGTATCCAATGTTTTTCCGATCCTGATATAAAGTGATATGGGTGTTGCTCAGAGGCTTGCAGAGGTTTACAAAAGAATGCTGTAACATTATACCTGTACCAGAATAAACGAACTGATTATCTTGAAAAGGAGACCAAGCCAAGTTTTCTCCTTGAAAATTATTAAGATTAAAAGCATCTTTCAAAGTAAATTGAAAAGATGAACTTTGTGTGTAATTTAAATGTAATGTATTTATTTTAGTAATAAGTGAATTTTCATTATCTTGCCTCGAAAATGTAATGACTATCTGCCCAAATGGACAAACAAATACCTTTTTAACAGGAAAAAATGAAAAAGCATTTTCTGATGGAAGATTTTTAGCTTTTGTCCAATCACATGAAGTAATTTGATTAAAGAGCTGTAATTGACTTGTTTTAACAAGAGAATTAAATGAGTTGGAGAAAACAGAACGAAATTGCAGTTTATCAATTAATTTACATCCCTTTTTGATATATAAAAGTTTTTGAGGCTTAGGTTTTGGCTTCTTGAAGTCTTTTGTGATTTTAAAGTACTTCTTTTTTACTTCATCATAGTAGAACCCAGGAATTTCACGATTCATAACACGATGTAACATAAACAAATATTACACACAACTTAATTTGATTTTGATTTCTAAACATAAGATCAAAAAAATGTTAAAATTTGAAGATATGCTCGTAGTTTAGGAAACATCAAATTTTGTTAATTATATTACAAAATAAAATGTGTTACAAATTTGAATTGGAGTGTTTACATTAGGACCATATAACAAGCAGTGTAATTGGTGAAAACATTTTTGGCACCAAATTACATGATTTATCTTTTCTTGATTACACAATATATCATGTATACTAATGCTTAAATAAAATAAAAGATATATGCATATCTTAACTAAATCAGACAGAATTTTAGAAAATTTCATAGAGTAAAGATATAGAAACAAAGTAAAAACATTAAATAAACATTTTGGGTGTATATACATATCAGTTTTATTTACTCCTTAAAAAAACAACTGATTTCATTGTAATGATGATACAACTAAAAGAAAAATCGTTCAAAATTGAATTTAAGAAAAAAAAAAAAAAAAATACGCTAGTCTTTTTTTATGACTTCTTTTTGCATTTGTCGTTCTTCAACTATTGCTGTCCAAATGTATAATGCAATTATGATATGTACAATTACAACTGTAATAATGCACGAACCAACTGAACCATCATCATATCCAAGCACACCTTCAAGAAAATATTTCTTCAAGAAAAAGTAAGACACAATGGGAACTAGGAGCATTGCTAAAGTAAATTTCATTAGCGTTTTAAGAACACCGATTTCTTTTGGTCCCAAGGTCCCATCTCCAACTGCTTTTACTGCTTGCATTCTAATAATTTTAGAAGAAAAAATGTAAATGCAAATCTACATAATACTCTGTGTGTGTGTTTGTGTGTGTGTGTGTGTGTGTGTGTGTGTGTGTGTGTGTGTGTGTGTGTGTGTGTGTGTGTGTGTGAGTGTGTGTGTGTGTGTGTGTGTGTGTGTGTGTGTGTGTGTGTGTGTGTGTGTGTGTGTGTGTGTGTGTGTGTGTGTGTGTGTGTGTGTGTGTGTGTGTGTGTGTGTGTGTGTGTACCCACACATTACATCTACACACAAAAGAAGTATTTAAAGATGTTTTTCTAAAGTCAAGGACCTGAAAAGTTTTGTTTTTTTATCGCACACGCGAGGGATTTCATATATAGTGCTACCTCCGTACCACAATAGTTGTCACAATTGGATACTTTTGGTCCGAATATTGAAAATGTATTTTAATTGATGAATTTTTTTAAAGATTTGCTAAATTTTTACCGTTCTGATTATTTTCTGAAAATGCAAAGTTAAGAAAAAAAAATTAGTAGTATTCACAAAACAATAATAGTTGTATTACAGTGTGAATCTGCCCAACAATTAATAAAGAACTTATTTCTGACTCGCAATTTTTTATTCAACTATTGATCGCCTAATTTTAAGTGCCAAAGCTTGTTAGAAAGCCATGAGTAATCCTTTTCAACAAGCTAGTACTTTTGAAAATTGGTCTAACACAAGCGAAACTATAACTATAAATGTTGATCAAATGGGACAAGTATTATAAAACAAAATTTATGCATCAAATGTGACAACTATTGTGGAACGGAGGTTGTACATTTTATCACGAAATTATTTTAAACTTAAACAAGTGCTGAAAGCATAAAACGATACGTCTTATGAGCCTTCCATCGAAAATTTAAATCCATCTTTTATATATATATACAATTCTTAATTATAATGCGATTTGTAATATATGAAAAATCAGAATACGCTTCTCATTGAACTCATGCATGCCCAGACCAGGGATAAAATACGGTGCATCTCAAAAGTTTATTTTAAAAATAACTAAGCCAGAGTGGCGGATTGTGGTAAGAGTTGTGGTGAACGCAAAAATTGCCTCGTCTTTATCTAGCAGGCACTTCTTTAAGTTTATTTTTAAAATGTTTCTAAGAAAAAAGATGAGACACAGCAGTCGTTGGCGTTTGATGTAAAACTTAAACGTTTACCTTTTTACAACAAATCAAAGTATGCAATTATGTGTTTAGGGTAAAGTAAGCAAATCTTTAACAATTACAAGTCTGCTGACTTATTAAAGATATTGTTAAAGATTTGTTAATTGCCCACCTCTGTACTATATTATGCTATAGTCCATTAAAAGATCGGACTTTATACGGAGATAAACGCTTCGTGCGCATGCTTCCAAATTACGAGGTTAGAATTTTGTTCTACCATGGACGTATAAGAGATGGACGTGAACTCATCGTTTAGCATCAAAGATGCCACAGAAATCAAAGCGCTACGAGCTTCCGGCTAACTCTAAATTTTCACCTGTCAACAAAAAATCGAAATATAAAAAGCTTAAATAAAATTTTTTCTCAAGATCTGGTTTCATTAAACTCCTTGGTCCTTCATTCACCAGCCTCAATTTTGTGTATTTTTTTACTATATTTTCCGATATGTCGTCATTTTTTGCCTCGACTTCTCTACAAGCTCCATAATATCTATTCTTCTATGCATTTTTTAGTAGGTGTATTTTCTGATGAGCTTTTTCATAATTCATAAAGCAAAATCTTTTAAAAGTTATTCAAATTTATAATGCAACATACGGCCAGATATTTCATGTTTTCGTTTTTCATATTTCATATACTATTTCATTTATCATAAAAAGCACGTAATAACCCATTAGTTTTTGTCAAATAAAATTTAGTTTATATATAGCTGGTAAACCATATTATGTTAACATTAAATACGGTTTGCCATAAATTGGCATTGCTAAATTCTTTAAAACTGTGACAAATTATTTTTTTCTTTATTGATTTATATTCATTTTATGTATAAGTTATTTATCCTAAACTGTATATATTTCTGTTGTTAAACATAAAAATAGAAAACTCTATAATATTCATAAACTGTAAGTCTACAGCAATATAATAGATGGAGCAGTTCCCTGGACATGAAATCAATGTGCTCTAGGTAGCTACAAAACTAGTTGATACTTTGTATTATTATATCTCTGGTTATACATAAACTAAAGTAGCTAAGTAAATGATCTCAATTTCTATATCATCAGCGTTATTTCTTAAAATATTAAGAATATCTAGCTATATAAAATTAAGCTTAAAACTTGGTTCAATTGCTGTTATCTTTAATAACTAAAAGGAGGTTGATGTGACTGGTTAGACGAGACTAAAAATTTCTGATGAATCCGACAGACCTGAAGAGAATTAAGTTTCTATTGTTTAAAACAAATGGTTTGTAACAATAGGCGACGAGCATGGTTCGTAAAATAAACAATAGCGTTGCACATTTTCAACGTCGGGAGAAACTGAGTTATTAATTTTAGTAATAATTACTTTAAAAGTTTTAACGTAAGGTGTTTATAAAGTAATAATAATTTTTACTTTTAAAAAAAAATCAAAAACTTTCTCGCAATGTTTAAAATGGGAGATGGAACAAAATAATTCTAAAATTCGTGAAATAGTAAAAAATAGAATTGAGTGAAAAAATGATGCAGAAACTGGATTAAAGTCAAATTGTAAAGGGTGTAAACTGCAATTAGGTTTCACATAAAACTGGTTCAAACTTTTATAAAAGTTTGATAAGGTTCACATAAATTCTCTTAGTTCTAAGTAAATTTTCATTTTTCGGTTAGACCCAAATTGGTTCATACTTTGGTTTTGCATACTGAGTTAAAATAAAAGGAGGAACATCGTTTAAAAATTTTCTAGCATTTTGTGTTATATCTGGTTGTGTTTTTCATTACGATAATGAAAAACCAGTTATAACACAAAATGCTGAGAAAGATCTTTGTAATACCGATCTTGTTAGTAAATTTTTTACCTTGTTCTTTTATCTTCAAGGATTTCTATTTTTTAATTTTCATTTTTTTAATTTTTCGATACTTTAAATTTATTTTCTTTAATATTTAAAAAAAAAAAAATCTTACTTCCTTATACGATTTTTCCTTTTATAACAACTAATGATAAAACTGGCCAGGTAACAAAAAAATTAAAATATAAGTTATAATTAAATTGAGTTTTATATAAATGATAAATAAAATGATTTTTTTTCCCTATCTTTCAATCATTGTTACACATTTAAATTCCTCAGAAATTTTTTTATAAGATTATTTATAAATATAAATATATTTACAAATATAAATATATTTACAAAGATAAGTATATTTGTAAATATAAATATTAGTATTATATTTATAAATATACTTATCTTTATAAATATAAATATATTTATAAATATAAATATATTTATAAATATATTTACAAATATAAATATATTAATAAGTATTTTTCAGAAAGAACTCTAAGGAAGTTGGAACATCGTGACGTTTTATAGATGGATTTTATAATTGCATTCTTTAAAAAACAAGAAATAGAAGTTTGTCAAAACAAATATTGCCTATACCAGGTTGTGTAATATACACTATGTTTATATAGCGTGTGTATATGTTGTTTTTACATTTTAAGTTCGCTTATTTGGAACGATAGAAATCCTGTTACTTTAGTTTGATTTCTTCGTCTACAATTTTCTGGCAACTATTATTGAAACAAGTTTGAAAAGATGGAATAACGACAAGAACAACCAAACCTCATTTTGGCTATAATATGCAGCGCACTAATTCTGGTTCACACTTAGTTCAATTTGCATTTACAAAATAAAAACGCGCAACACATTTTATCCAGTCTCTGCATAACCTTCGTACTCGCGCAAGTTCGCAGTTGTGCTATCCTGTTTAAAAATATTCGGCTTATTCATTTCACTTTTTAGTTAATATGATTCTCACTTAATCTAGTCTTTGTATAATGTTCTTACTTACGCTGATTCACAGTAACAAAACTCTTACTCATTAGACTTCCACCGTCTCATTTCTAATATTTACTACACTTCTCTTCACAAATCGCGAGGTTAGAATTATTTTGTTCTATCTCCAATTTTAAAAGTTGGGAGAAAATGAGTTATTAATTTTAGTTAGTAATAATAACTTTTAAAATACGCATTACTTTATGAATTTTTTTCTATATAATTTGCTTAAACAAATTATTTAAAGCGTAAGTTATTATTTCTTTAAAAATAAAAGCTAAAACTTTTAATAATTTTACTTTTAGAAAAAATCAAAAATTTTCTCCCAACGTTTAAACTTGGAGATAGAACAAAATAATTATAACCTCGCGAAATGTAGAAAACTCTCCAAAACTTAGGTAAATCTTAAAAATGGTGGGGGATAGGAGATTTTATTTCACGTAAGGTAGGCCAATCAGAAATTATTTTTCAGTGAAAGATGTTTTAATCTGTTAAGTTTTAACAGAAAACTAATGCCAAAACACAGACCATTCAAGCTCATATGCGGTATAAAAACAAAACACTAGACTAATTAGATAGCAAGAATGTGACTTATTGCTTAAATTAACTTCCAAGAATTTCACTCAAATGAAGGCTAAATACGTGATGCAGAATCAAAGCTGGGAAAGAGCACAGTTAATTTTTTTTTTGTTTTGTTTTTTTTTTTTTACAGATTTGCCATAAATGTAAAACAAACTTAATTTTACAAAACGAGGATGGTATGTAACAAGCGTGTGGGTTTCACAGTTTTTAACACATTTGCAAATTAAAAATTTGTATCTTAATGTAGAGAAAAATACGATACCGTGGAAGATACAGTGTGAATATTTACATTAGTTGACTTATTGTTATAGTAGATGAAGTTTTTGTTACATTATAAAATCAAGACTTTCATTTTTTTTTTTGTACGTGAAAAGAAATAGTATATTTTTTGACATCGAATGCAATCAAAGATAAAAAAAAAATAGATTTTCTCAGAAAGTTTTGATTTCAGTTTTTCTTTTGCAAGCAATTATAAAACCATAAGAAATTACTTGTCATATATTAATAATAAGATGAGCCGAACGTAAAAGATAAATTTTATAAATATGGCATTAAAACTAAACGATATTAAAAATTACACACGCTTATCTAAAAACTACACATTCATATCCTATTGTTATAACTGTTTTAATTACATTGTCGCCGGAAAATCCAAAAAACGATACGAAGGTATGTTTGCCTTTGATTTTGTGACAAAAATTAACATTTGATCAAAAATAAAAGAGGGCACATAAATTTTGCTGAAAAAAATTGGAGAGAAGAGAAATATGCCTCCTCTGCTTCCTCAGTTTCGACGGCCCTTTATTATTCATCTAATTGACATAGACTTGCAAAAAATGATAAAAACTAATCCAAAAGTAAAAATTAGAAGCTCGGAATATAAAATATAAAATGTGTTAAGAATGTATAGAAAAGCCCATGTCAGCATAATAAAATTTAAATAAAAGTTACTATAAAAAAAAACAACAAAAAAACAAAAAAGCAAAAAATATTTAAAAGTAAAATTTTTATATGTTTAAGTTTAAAAATGTTTTCAAGATTTCCCAATTAAAACTGCAACAGCAATAGCAACTGCAGCAACAAAAGCATACAAGGCAACCATAAAAAACATAGACACGTGTTTATTCTACAAAAATAAAAGAAAACATTAGCAGATTGCTGCAAAAGCAAATAAATAACTCTATGTATCTAGTTTTTTAAACATTAAGAGCAAAAAAAAAAAAAAAAGAATAAACCTATCGGAAAAGTAAAAATATTTTAATGTGAAAATGAACAACAAAAAGGCAGTCTTACCGTTTTATTTTCTTTGGCTTCAGTGCTCATGTCGAACTGCGTAGATGAATAAGTAACTGAAAATAAATGTATTCAATTTTTATTAGTTAAATATTTTTCAAGGTGGTTTCAAATTTGCATTTAAATTCTATTACTTTCAGAGAAAAAATTCTATTACTTTCATCTCATTTTTACTTTCAGAGAAAAAATTTGCAATGAGTGAGAAAAAAACTTACTATGAAGTTTTGATTCATTTGAATTTGAATTTTTTATCAGAATAAGGTCGAGTAAAACAAACAAAGCAAATACAACGATGATGAAAACAACAACAGCAACGTAATTGATATTAAGTAGTTTTAAACCAAATATAATTGCAATATCTAAAGTAAAATAAAAAGTGGTACATTCTAATGTAAGGTGTTTATAAAGTAATAATAGTTTTTTTCTTATGCATCAAAATGCATCACTGTTCGATGTTACCTGCAACAAACCATGCTACCACTCCAATGATGCAATGTACCCAATTGAAAATAAAACGACTAAATTAAAAAAAAAAGTTAACAAAACAAAGCTTTTATCATAGCTGAAGAGCATTGATCAACATGCAAAATCTTTAAAGGATATTTACTTTTCATGGTCAGGAGCACAGCGAAGCAAAGCAATACATGGCTGTGAAAGGAAACAAAGATATTTATTAGATTCTTTTTTTTTTTTTTTTTGTTTATTCTGTTTCTTGCTCCTAAAACTAGCAAGTAAAGTATTGAAACTTTAATAGAAAAATTGTGTCCGCAACCTTTGCAAGTTTTGCAAAACCTCATTTTAAAACTAAGCATTTTTATTTACCTCCAACGCTGAGGTTTTACGTCTTATTAGTACATTGAACTTATGAGGTTTGCAAAAAAAAAAACATCATCAAAAATAGATTACAAATAAGCTTCTTTTGTATGCAATGTAAATATAACTTGCCTGTATTAACCCTAAGATAATAGCTATCAATCCTAATATATGATGAGCACCAGCATTCTGAATACAATAAAGAAAAATGCAATAAATAAAAAACAGTTCTTGAGTAAACCATTCACCAAAAAAATTTAAAAGGTTTAAAATGCTTAATGACAAAGTATTAAAGTTAAATATATTAATAATAATTAGTCAAAAAAATAATTAAAACAATTGTTTTAAAAGTATAAGTAATATTATATATTTAAATTTCTTACCGCAGACCATATTCCTTTTAAATCAACCAAAATCAATATTAAACCAATTACAAAGCAAATCACAGCTGATGACATAAAAAACTGGTGCATCTATATTGTACGAATATTTGATTTTTATTTGTAACTTCTATGTCTTATAGGAACATTTTATCTGTATTTGAGTATTCAGTTGTCGGAATATCACTCTTATTTTTTATAACATTTTAGACTGAAATAACACTGAAAAAAAGTGATTGGCAAACACAAATATATCAATGAAAAACAGACTCCAACACCAAGAAACACATACTTACTCGGAACCAAGCATCTTTACCAACAATCTTTGTTTTTAAATGTGGTTTCATATAACGACTCATAAATATCCCACAAGTTGCAAACAGTAGCCATGCTAACGTCATTAAAATCCCTAAAATGAAGATCCATTAGTTTATTGAAATCAAAGAAAAAACCATTTATACATTATACCACCCACTCACACATAATATTACCGATCTCTGAATACATGATATTAACAAAAAAATACATTAACATATCTAATCAGCTAAACAAATAAGAGAGAAAATAATGACAAATTCAAACCATGTCCTTTTCTTAAATTATTTGGAGAAGAACCTGATGAAAACCTTTGAATTGCCATAAGATCTACACTCACAGTTGACTTTAAGTAATTATTTGGTCCATGGTATGATGGTTTTCCATCTTAAAACAAGTGAAGTATAAAAATAATAAAATCCAAATACTCAAATGTAATAGTAACAATTCAATCTGAAGAAAAACTAATAGGAAAATTAATAATAAAGAAAAAGCAGGGAAAAAATCTTGTATAGGTTCAGTGTTTATTAATTTTGTTTTAGAAAATAGGTTTTAAAGTTTGAAGTCCTGCTCTGGTTTTTTGCATGAAAAAGAGTGTTTATTATAAACAAATGATGACACATTTCCTTCCATCTATTGCCCTTTACAAGGTACAATTTTTTCCCATTTTTCTGGCAGAACAGCAATAGATCTTGGCTAAAAAATCTTCTTTAGATACAATCCATTCATCAAACCATTTTTCAATATCTTCATAGGATTGAATATGTTTCTCAGAAAGACCACACCCCATCATTAAAGCATATGATAATCAAAAGAAAGAATATTTGGAATAAATAGTTGTTGGAAAATTGGGGCAGGGTCATTAGCTCATGCAAATTAATATCAAAATCTGGAATCAAAAAACCTTTTTGTGTAAAAATTAAAATAGTTAAAGGTGATTAATATTTTTAAGTATTTTTAAGCCACTTTGATTTTGTGTATCTTAACTTACAAATTGCCCTTTAAATGTTTCCATAGATTTAATTAAAAATTTTAGGCACTTTATCTGTCATTAATTTGTTGTCATTTAAGTATGATAATTTAATTTTGAAATAAAATAATTAAAAAGTAACAAACCTACACATAATTTATGAATTGCTTATGTTTTAATAATTTTCTAGAATGACACAAATGCTATTGATAAACCCACCTTTTTTTTTAGCTGGTATAAATTTCATATTAACACAAGAACTTTCATTTAGATACGTCAATTCACTCTTTGCTTACAAATCAGGTAGTATTGATATATAAGTGTATTTTTTACAATGTAAAAAATCAAACATTATTGTAATTGAATAATTATTTTTGAAAGGTATAAATATAAAACAAATTCATGAGCAATTCTTAGAAGTGTATAAGAACTCTTCACTAAAATTATAATTAGTATTTTACAGACAAGAATTGTTTTATAGTTTTTATAGTTAAAAATATTTTCATATATAGTGAAAATCTTTTCCTGTGTATTAATAGTAAAAATAAAATATAGAAAAATTACAAATAAATAGTTAACACCATTTATGACTTTCAACTCTATAAATTAAAGAAGTTTTTCTTTATATCATTTAGCTATTAAGAGTTTTAAAAAGGATTGGTAAAAGAAAAGACACTCGGTAGATAAGTATACTATCAGGTATATGTTTCATTCAACCTGAGTATGTAAATACATTGAAGCAAAAAACTTATCTGAACTTTTAATAGCTTCATAATACTGGTTTTTATTTGCTTCATAATACTGGTTTTTATTTGCTTCATAATACTGGTTTTTACAACAACAACAAACTTTTCTTTTTAAATAACAAGCTGTTAGCTTTTTTGAGTTTATTAATGATACTTTTTGATTTACCCTGTTTGATACATAATTTTAAATTTACGCTGTTTGATACATAAAATAAATTTTTCAAACCTATAAATTATTTTTGTTAGAAAGAACAGCAACCATTTAATTTATCTAAATTATTTAATTTCTCTAAAGCATAATTTAAATAAATCAAACTATAAGTGATTTAATTACTATTTAATGAAGATCCAAAAGCAATTGCTAAAAACATGTTGTGACTTGAGTTATCAGCAGATGATGTATATCTAAAAAAGCAAAGAAAAAATACTTAGAGATTCTCTGTATATTTATTGATCAGACATCCAAAAATCATCTAATAGAAATAAGTTTACCTGCAACTAAATGACCCATCACTATAAATAGCTGATGAAACCATTTCAACCCCAGGAACCTATAACATAATTATTAACATAACTTGTATAGTAGACCAATTTTGATAATTTTCTTTCTGGCTCTTAACAGTCTGGCCACATTGACCAAACATGAATAACTGACTTTGAGTTCAAAAATACTCAAATTGAACTATATTTAAGGTCCCCAATGACCTATTGTAGTAGAAAGTACTCAATACAAATCAGTGCAAAAACTTCAAAAAAAAAGCCTAAAAACTCAAGTTGACCTTGTTCACTCTAAAAAATAAGATTATGACAACTGACATAATATGGAAAATTGTAAAAGTATGATAATTTCAATAGAATACTGTTACATTATAGATAATTATACCAGATTACTAAGATTAATAGTTAAAATGTAATTGTGTTAAAAATGTAAAAAGAAATTAAAAAAAGCTAGGGTCTAAAATTATAGACTAAAAATTCACTTTTACAACTTGTAATTCAATTAACACTCACAGCAAAATGTTTTAATTTTTAAGCTAAATTTTAGAAAAATCATCCTGTAAAGTTAACACCATAGCAACAGAAACTTCAAAAAAAAAAAAAAAAAAAAAGTAAGAAAATAGAATGTTGAAATTATTTTTTTTTAATGCTAAACATGCTTACAAATCAAATGCAAAAACATGTAAAAACAGGTAAAAACAAGTAAATAAATTATGCTTTTTTTCCAAATATTTTTAACAAACCTTTTGTATCCATTGAGGAGAAGTATTTATAGTTATCGATGTTGCATCTAAATTCCCAAACAGCACTGTAGAAGAACTTACTAGGCAATATTGCCCTTGTAAATTCACCTATAAATCAATGACTACATTGTGAAAAATAGTTAATAAAAAAATAACTGTGAAAATTGCATTGTGAAAAAACATTCAATTACCAGATTGTAACTACGAAGCAACGAACTATTTAAAAAACACTAAAAGTCAGCTTATTTTCCCTTGTTTACTTTTTCAATTATTCAAATTTATTCACTCTACAGTATCTTTTAACATACATCACAAAAAATGGCCACCTTCTCTTTAAATGAGTCTCATTTGTTTTTTTTAAAACAACACCAAATATCTTCAGATTATTATTTTAGGTCACATTTATAAAGATCATTATATGAATATTAATGACATTACTTGTCAAGTTAAATAACATGAGAAAAATAATGCTTGATGTATTTTGAATGCCACCTGAATTTACTCTGAAACTAGTAGTAAATTTGAAGCAATTGTAAATCAAAATAAGAACATTAGTAAAGACAAAAGATCTTTTTAAAAATTAAATTGTCTTCCCACAATAAGCTTAGTTATTCTTACTATATATACATACAAATATATGAGAGATGATAAAATGGGTACTTGCCATGAAATTAGAATTAGAATTGTCAGGTTTTTGAGCAAATGCAACCCATTTGTTTGAAGCAGTAGACCAAAGTTCTTTAACATATTTATTGATACCCTTGTCATAGAAAAATGTTGCAATCATAACACATTTTGAACTGCAATCATTTGGATAACGAAAGCAGTTGAAATCATTATCACACTTTGATAGATCTGGCAACTAAGAATTAAAGGGTTAAATGACATTGAATGTAAAATTACTAATAAAAAATCATGATCATAATCAAAGAGGAATTTGAAAAAAGATTGTTTAGTCAAAACTACCAATGTAAACAATCAAGCAAAAAAAACCTAGAATAAAAAATTAAAAAAAAATCTTTCACCTTGTTTGTTTCTACTCCAACAATAGAAGTTGTTTCCACTCTAACAGTTGGAGTTGTTCCTGGCATAAAATCATTTGCCAATGTTAAAAAATCTACAGGCTCACTTGATCTTCGATACAAGTTTCCATGATAAGCTGGATAGTTACCTAATTTAAAACAGTAAAAATGCAATTTTTTGAATTACATAAACATTTTGCTGCAAAATACAAAGAAAATATTTCAACATATCTGCACTTTTTTTATGAAGCAAAAAACAGCTTCCGCTTAAGATAAAGCCCCCTAGCAACATGAGTCTGGAAACTCAGCAGATGTATGTTCATAAAACCATGCCATAACCAAGAAAACATTACCTTAAGATGAGCTTTAAACAACATTAGCTAATATCAACAACTTTTCAATATCAAAAAAAAAAAGAAAAAGAGAATTTTACTCAACTTTGTTTCTTAAGAAAGAAAGATATTACAAGAGTTTAACATACCATTTAAATCTGATCCAAATGCAATTGCAGCATAAAGTGTACTATTGAGTTTGTAAAAATTAGTATTGTTGAGAGAAGTTGGTCTTTCAAATCTAAATGTTGAAAATAAAATAAATTTAATATTTTGAAATTCTAAATAAAATTCTAAATATCACACAAATATTTGATACATAAATGAAATAAAACAGAAATAAGAAACTAGGTTATTTTTCAAAATTAATTTATAAATGTAATTATCAATTCAATACAGTAAATTTATTTAATGCATTAATCTTTTTGTATTTTCAAAAATCTTTCACAATTGATTCTATTCATAACACCTAATGTATGTGATGCAAAAGACTCCATTCCAGATTTGAAATGAATCAATAGCTAGTGCACTTTTATTAGTAGTCTGAAGAAACACTTAACCAGTTAAGTAAAATCTAGTTTTAACTTACAACATTTATTTCCTTTTTTTAGGCACCATAACAATTTCTGAATAATAATTTGGTTAAATTTTATGTTCACCATTATGAAGATTTTGTATGAGATGCTTAAAATTAGTTTATTTGAAGAAAAAAAGAGCTGTGTTCAACTTACAGCCATAACTATCATTAGCTTCTTTTATTCAACAAAAATATTCAATGACAATATTGAAAGTGAATATTGAAAGTGAATATTGAAAGTGAATATTGAAAGTGAATATTGAAAGTGAATAAGGTTGTATCTCTGTAACCTCAATGGTGGTTCATATTTTTTATGCTAAAAATTAAATGCTGCGTAAAAAAAAAAAAAGTTTACAACATGGTATATTGACACTTTTTTTGCGGAAACTGTTTTTGGGGGATTTACTTTCAGGTTCATGTTAATCTTTTTTGAAAGAGAAAAACTATTTTTTGTCAAACTTTTGTCAACAAAAAAATTTGCTGCATAAAACAACAACTTTAAGCAAAAGCTATAGAACTAAATATACTAAGGAACATCATGATCTCTGACAAGAAGATTTTTTTGCTTAAATTTAATTCTTTACTTTAAGTTTAATTTGCTGAACTGTAAATTACTTGCCTTTTTTAAGTCAAGCAATATAAAGTTTGATATAACAATTTTATTAAATCTCTTCTTTCAAACTAACTTGAAAGTCAAAGATGATGTGAAATTTCTTTAATGGGCACAAAAATAAAATTTATAATCTTAATCCAGCGAAATGTAATGTAAGACTAATGATGAAATTCTAGTCATAGGATAACTTATTATTACCAGTACAATAGGTACCCTGCTACCTGACATATTGTATATTTTATATCAAGGCTAACACAACAATACTGCACTCCTTTAGGAAATTATCTTTTAGTTGTATTTAAACTAAATATTTTGGTATTAGTAATAAATTAGTGTTTTATCTCATACCTGCAAAAAAATGATCCATCAGCCATAGTTCCTGATTCCAGTAACAATACTTCATTACCCTTGTACATAATTATAAAATCCAATTTATGACCAAGATATACAATGTTATAAACTTTATAAACTACTTGAATTATTTGTCATAACAATTAGAAAAATTTTATATTAAATACAACTAATTAAAATAGCCCAAAATCTATAGTGCATTTTTAGTTATTACAATTGGTTGTAGCTCAGTTATTGCAGCTTCTAGCTGAGCTGGTCTAATAATACAACAAATCATAATGTAAAAATATTAAATTGTAAAAATATAATTTTAAAAATTTTATTGCATGAAAAAAATCATAACAAAATAAGACACCTTTACTACAAACTCAGGGTTTCCATTAGATTTTAATGAGTTTCCATTAAAATAACCAAAAATAATAGTGCCAGATTGACGCACACAGTACTGGCCTCGGAGGTTGACCTAGAAATGTTCAGGGAAAATTGACAATTTACGCTTAGCAACATTTAGATTTTAAAAAACACAATAGTTCTTTTAAAAATATTCTATTTTTAGAAACAGAAAACTTAAAGTAATTTAGTTTAGTTGAAGTCTTGTGTTTTCTAATATAGGATCATAAAAGATTTAAAAGATTACCAATTAAACATAGCAAATAGAATAAAAAAACAACCTTACCATAAAACTTTCAGAACTAGGTGGTTTTTGTCCAAAAGCAACCCAGTTAAGCTTTCCCCACAATACAATGACAACTTTATCACGAGCTTTATCATATTGATATGTAGCTACAGCATTACATTGAGAAATATTGCACCCTTCTGAATCACAAAAGCATACAATATTACTTTTTCCACATATTGATAAATCCAACTAAATAAAAATGAAGTATACATTTAAAATTTAATTTATAAATCATATTTCACAAATTATATACAAATTTAGAACTAACAAATTTAAGTAAAAATTAAATACATTATCAAATCTTTTATAATATTAAATCATCATAAAATATAAATAAAGAAATGTTTAAGTTTTAAAAAGTTTTAATTTAAACTATATTAATTATTTGAACATTATATATTATAAACTAGACATTTGCTAAATTGATTAACTTCATAAAACAAAAAGTAGATATATGGAAGAAAATTCTTTTTTGACATTCCTTTTTATTAAAGGAAATTTAATATAAAAAATTATTAATAGAGTGTTTTAACACTCAAATTTTAAAAAATTCAATAGGTAAAGTTAATCAATTTGGCTGGTGAATGGTTCATATTGCAAAAAGCATTTTAACAAACCAATCATCATGATGATCACCTTTTCCATCATCACTGCTAATCATCAAGGTAAAGATATTTAATGTTTAGTTACTCATCATCGAATATTAGATCTTTTTTTTTTTTTATTGATTATTAGATTATATTTTGTGCTAAGTTTGTATTTTTCTGTTTGGCTTAGTTTTTTACTTAATTATTTCAGCATATAACAGAATTCTAGTGAGGGACGCTGTAAAAGAAAGAGCTATATGATGTAGCTACATATCAAAAACATACTGCTAATATTTGAATATCATTTTTTACCTAAAAAAATATATACTTTTTTACCTTGTTACTTGTACTTCCTGTGGTTGCAATGACAGTGGTTGTTGTTGGAATAGCAGTACTGTTTGTAGTGTTTTTATCAGAAGTATATAAAGATGTTAAAAAATTTATAGTCTGATCAGAGTATCTGTAAGAGTTCCCATGATAGAGAGGATTATTACCTAAAAAGTAAATTCAACTTTGATTAAGAGCTCAAATCATTATTTATGATAACAAATGACAAATTGTTCTTATTTTCAACTATTATTGCTATTGAATTTTTACATAAAATACAAAGATTCATGGCAAGAAAAGTCCAAACTCAATACATCTCTTCATACTTTATTTTTCTTAACTAAAAAGTTTGTTAAGCTATTACTCACCTTTATCTATATTTGAGCCAAATGCAATTGCAGCATAGAATGGTTTATTGAGGTCATAAAAATTGCTATTGCTGATTGTTGTTGACCTTTCAAATCTAAATTCAAAAATTTAAAAATTAAAGACATAACAAAACAAGTCAAGAAAAAGAATCACAGTATTATATTTCATTAATAATAAAGTTTCTGTGAATACAAAAAAAAGATTAAATGCTATTATTTTTTAAACTATCTTTAGATGTTCCTAATTTTCAATATGTCCTTTTAATTAAATTTCACAAAATAACGCAAAGCATAGCAAAATGAAGTTAATTTCTTATAAAATTTTTTAGTTAACTTCATTATGTTGTTCTTGTTAAGTTTTGTAAAAATTAGCATAAAAACTTAATTTTATATTTAGATTATAAAGTAAAAACAAAGTAAAATTTCTTTGCCAATATAACAATTTTTCTTTTTTATTTTTCAGATTGGCTAATTCAAAATCTAGAATCTTCATAGTAAGATTTAATTACAAGATTACATGCCATATTATATTTCATAAATATTCAAAATCAAGCCAAAAGATTTATAGGTTTACATTTGAAACTAAACTTTATCCTATAAACATGATGCTTTTATCACATACCTACAGAAAAAAGATCCATCAGCCATTACTTTTGATTCCAATAAAGTTATGTTGTTTCCCTAAATACAAGTTTAGCATGCTTTTTAAAGTGTGTGCATATCTTATTCTAGATAAATATTTAAAGTTTAGTGAGTATTGGTTTAATTAAAATATGGAACTTAATAATTCTTTTAAGAAAATCTGATATAAAAGATTTTAAAGTCAAACTATACCTTTGCTACCCATTGTGGGCTGCTATTGTATTGAAGTGAATTTCCATTAAAGTTTCCAAGCAAAATTGTCCCAGATCGTACACAATATTGACCTCGGATGTTAACCTTATATAAAATTACTCTAATAAGTAAATAACTAGACAAAAACCTGTAAATAAAGTTCAGACAGCTTCTCATTCTTAAAATACTTTCATAGAAAGAACTATGATATCCTGATTTTATAATGGTAACTGATTCCCTAAAAAAGATTTTGTGTTTTGTATCTTCATTTACTCTGGAAATGTTTGATATTTCACATGATGGACCACTAAACTTAGTTTCAATTTTTTAACAGTTATAAGTGAACTATGCAACAATTTTGCTACACTTAGATATTAGATATAAACTGAAAAAAGCTATCCAGTAATATTTGTTAAAATTTCTTATCAGTATGATCAACAATTAAGATTTTGAATAAAGAAAATCTACTTAGATTATATGATGAGAAAATATTTTAGTAAATTTTAATGTTACTTTTTCTATGAATTTTAATTATTTAATAAACACAAGAACAAATTGGTTCCTATTTTACCCTAAACTTGATTTCCCTTGTTTTGAGTAATATTAACAAAAATTCAAAAGAAATTATATAGATATTTTTTTTTAAGGACACAAATGTAAAAATTTGTGAAATTAGTCTTCTGCAGTTTTTTACCTATAGTCTTCAAATAAAATCAGAGCCATTTTGAGTTAATTTGGCTGATATAAAACTGTTTTATCAGTAGCCCTTATGCATAGTTATTATATTTTTAAATATTGTTTCATCTGTTTATTCATGTATTGTTTACTCTCTTTAACCAAGAAAGTAAAAAATCATGCAAGAATGCATTACATTACTTTACCAGTAGCAGACTTGAAAAACTTCTCAGCAAAATAGCTTAAGAAAGGTAAATTAAATATGCATAGAGAAGATCAAATAGCAAATATAGGCAATAAAGTAATAAAAGAATCCTACCATGAAACTTCCAGAGCTTGAAGTTCTCTGCCCAAAAGCAACCCAATTTTGTCTTCCCCATAACACTATAATAACTTTATCATAAGCTTTATTATATTGGTATGTAGCTACTGCATTACATTGATCAATAGCACAATTTTCTGTATCACGGAAACATGCAACATTGTTGTTTCCACAAATTGAAAGATCTAACTAATTACAACAACAAATTTTAAATGTTATAGCTTTACATTACAGAGTTTAACAGATAATTAAATTTGGATATAAATTGTTTCCTTTAATTTACATATAAAATAAATCATCTCAATTTATTAGTACAAAATAAGCTATATTTAAGCAGAAATTTTGATGAAAATAATACTTTTTTGGGGTGATGCTACAGTTAAGCAGTTTAAAATAATTTTATTTTTTTGCTTTTGTACTCTCATTCATTCTTCATTCATTCTCATTAAAGGCATTTTGGAATACTTATTAAAAGCTAATTTGATAAATTTTAATGCAGTTTTTTTAATTGTTTTTTTTTTTTTGTTTTGTTAATTTTAGAAATTTTTGTACTTTTTTTATTTTCTTATTGTTACTAAGTTTGTTTTTTTTCTAAATGAGCATATAGTTAATAATAACATTTAGTAATGTTTAACTAATATATAATTTAAATAAATTAATGTAAAATAATTAAAATTATGTATGTATGTATGTATGTATGTATGTATGTATGTATGTATGTATGTATGTATGTATGTATGTATGTATGTATGTATGTATGTATGTATGTATGTATGTATGTATGTATGTATGTATGTATGTATGTATGTATGTATGTATGTATATATATATATATATATATATATATATATATATATAACAGAATAATTATATATGTAGTAGTAATATTTAATGTAATATAACAAGATATAATAAAATCAAGGCGCATTGAACTATTTTTATTCAGCTAAAAACTCTCAAGTTTTTAGCTGAATTCATTGCATTTTTTGGTAAATCTACATTTAGGCGGCCTAAAATAATTTTATCTTTCCGCAATTTATACTCTCGTTCATGTAAACAAAACATTTTGGAATATTTATTAGGAGCAAAGTAGATAAATTTAACAGCAGTTCTTTTACATTTTTCTTCAAATTTTTGAATTGTGTCCTATTGTTATTATGCTATTTTTATGATATTGTTACTATTTTGTTATTATATACTTTATGTGTAAATTTATTTTCAGTTATTTAAATAGTATTTTTTTATATAGTTATAGAATATAGGTTAATATAATTATTGCTCTTGCTGATGTGTTTTTAAAAGATTTGTGGCTACGAAAATAGCTGTTAGTTGATCAGTTACAGAGTATGCAGACGAGGAAGCGCGCTGCACTATTTTTATTTCACAATCAACTTCTAAAGTTTATTTCTATTTCAAAATCACTCATGCGTGTATACTATTACTTTATTTACTCTACACCGTATTTTTCAAAGCAAAAAACGTTGATTTTAGCCCGCTTCACTGTAGATTTACCCATCTTTCTATTCTATTTAAATGCGTTTCTACTGTCTTCACCGTATTTTTAAGGATAGAAAACAAAAATACTTTAGGGCACTAAACTGTAGCATAGCCAAAAAATTCCTCTAGAAACATGGCTTATCAATGGAATAAAATGAAATGAAAATTGCCATCATCAATAAGGAAACTTGGTTGACAATCAAAGTCAAACTCAATCACATCGCTTTTCTTAAAAAACGGATGAAAAATTATAAAAGCTTTATCAAAACTTACTTGTCCATGTACCAATGATAAAAGAACAGAAATATAAAACGTAAATAGTAGCATTTTTCTTTCAAAAATATTTTAAATGTATTTTGGTTTGGTTAGTTAACGCCTTTGTCTTCAAAAAAATTTTTTTTTTAAACATTTTATTTGAGGTGATCCAGGATGTCATATAATAATTAAAACTTCATCAGATATTTACTCATTGGTCAGTAACAGCTAATTGTACTTACGTCAGAAATTCGAAAAGAAGTAGGTACATTATTTACAATTTTATTTGCGGCACAATTACTTTGCGTAGGCTTTAACTGGAAGAAATAACAACTAATTGATGAGGTCAACCGACCCATTCTAATTTTAGCACCCAATCCTAATTGTTTTATTTCTCTTTAATTTTTGAAAGATAAACAAATTAGATCAAAATTTGCCATTGCTATTTTCCAGTTAAGTAATAATAATAGTAATAAAAAAAAAGCAGTTTAATTAAATTGTGTTTAAGTTTTATGCGCAATCTAGTCATCATCATCCAATATTATCCACCGTAATAGTTGCATTAATATCCCAGTAAGCACACTACGTTGAAACAACGTTGAAGTAACGTTGATCAACGTTGATCAACGTTATTTCAACGTTGTTTCAACGTTTAGTGCTTGCTGGGATTGGTCGCCGTTGTTTCAACCCTTTTACTCGATTTTGTATTCCGGTCGCAAAATTGGTTATGACTGAAAAAACGTTCAGGAACACTTTTAATATTATTCCAACATATTTTGAGATTTTTAGGTTGTTTGACACCGAATGTATGTTGACATGTGCTCTACGATCAATCGGCTTGTTCTTTTTCTGACTATTTCTCAACATGTGACAAAGTTGAAAGGGTTTAAAAATTTTGATTGCTAATTGTTAACTTAATATAGCTATTTAGTATTGTTATGTAATATATATAATTTTTATTGGGGATTTTTTTTAAGGAATTTTATACAACCATGGGTACATTTTTGCATACAGTTTTTAAAAAATTGAGAGCTGTACATTTTTTTTTTTTTTAAATTTAAGTTTAAAAAAAAAACACAAAATTAAAACTTTAAAAAATTACCCTTTTTTAACAAAAGTTAAGATTAAAATATATTCAAAATGTTAAACGAGTTTTTTAGTAAACGGGAAATTAAAAGAGAATTCTCAAAAAGTTAACATCCAATAAACCCATATAACAATACTTACAACATCATTCAAATACCATTAATTAAAAAATATATATACTTATTAACTACGATCGTTTCGCCCACTACCCTCTTCGCACTTTTGAGGACGTCATTCATAACAAATCTATAGAATAAAACCGTGCTAAACGTGTCACACGTAAGATAAAACGCGCTAACTTTTTGTTGCTGTTGTTAATGAAGAAAATTGAGAACTGCACAAATTTTTTTTTTTTTTTTTAAAAAAAAAAAATTTAAGTTAAAAAAAAAAAAATTGAATTTTAAAAAATTAACCAAGCATATACTAATTTCAAAATTAAAAAGTAGCTTTAAGATATGCTCATGTAAAATAGATTATGCCTTTTTATGTCAGTTGGACTCAAAAACGCCCAAATTAAAATATCATGTCTTGAAAAGTTTTTTGTTCTAAAAATGGTACTATTTTTTAATTACGGTGAGTGACATTTTTTAATTATGGTGAGTGACATTTTACGTATAACTGTCAATTTATTTGCTAACGAAATGTCAATTTTTTGATGTTGCAAGTTTAACATCTGATGACGGCATCAACATAAAAATGGCATAACTTGCTTGGAAGTACTTCAAAAAACTTGATGGAAAGAAAATCTCTATTCTTAATAGCTAATTTATCATTTATTGTCTTTTAGTCATTAAAATCCTTTAAAAGTGTAAGAAAAGTCATTAGTCAACAATAAAGTCAACAATAATATATCAGATGAGATACAATTTTTGAATACATTTTTTGACTTTGTATTGTGAGGAGGGAGAGTTAAATTTAAAAAAAACGATCGGAAAAAACGTACACAAGATGAATCTTCATATAAATAAATGATAAAGCGAAAAGAATCTAGTTAAAAACGACAACTGAGAAAAGACGTGCACACAGAGACTTATTCAACCTGCCGTATAAATAAATGATAAAGCGAAAAGAAGAAAAGTTAAAAACAAAGACCGGGAGAAGACTTACACACGATGATTCATCAACCTATCACGAGTGTAAATGATAATACGGAAAGAAAAAAAGTTTAAAACAACTGGGAAAAGATATAAAAACGAAGACTCGTCAACCGGCTATATAAATAAATGATGAATAGGTATCGCAACGGAAAACAACCAAAAACTAAAAAACCTCAAAAAAAGTAGAGCTTTACAGACAGGAGGAAAACGGACAGAAGGAAGACGGAGTTTTAAAGAGAAATAAAAGAGAGTTTTTTATCAATTACTCCCCTTTCTGTTCTTCTTTTTTATTCGTATAAAAAAGAAAAACAGAAAGTGGAGTAATTGATAAAAACAGTACCAAACACTACAAGTAGAGTAAGAGACTATTATTTGCATTTTATAAACGTAATGAATAAAAGAGTACTAACCATTGCACATTAATAGAACGCTTATTGAGTTATATTCTATAATAGAATATACCGAGGACGGTAAGCAAAACATTAACCCTTTAACGATTAACGTTACCCATTCCTGACCAAACAATTCCCTCCCATCAAGCTCGATCCAATACCTCCCTAAATTCTAAACCTTACTACAGCTACAGACTACAAGCAAACTAACAGTTAAACCAACTAACGAACATATAATCATTTAATTCTTAAAAACGCCGCCCTCACAGAATGTAAAATTGTTCAGTTTTGTAACTTGTATTATAAAGTACAGTACTGTGATGAATAATTTTTAATTTGTATTCTATGATAACATGAATTATTACATGAAAAATAAAATGTTTGATTTTGATTTTGTAATTTTTTTAACATTTGAGTTTTGATATTTTAAAAAAATTGGCCTGGTAATTAGCATATGATAAAACCAGTTTAAGCATCCATGGTAATTGACATATGCTAATGTCAATTACAACATGACGTCGTATTGTCTGATGGCTAATTGTGAAACGTTGGATTTTCTTCTATCACACCTTTTGTTGTCACGTTTTTTTATAGTTAGTTTTTTTTTTTTTTGGTTTTTATAACGTGTATGGTTAAATTTTTGCATTAGTCAACTCTTTAACGCAATTTCCATTTTGCCTGATGTAATGCTTCTTGAAATTGGTAATATCGCGTCGTTTGTGTAGATGATGTCATTAATGTAATTGTTATTACAGGTGTTGATGGTTTTGCAGCTTTCGTGGATGGATTGAAAGTTTGCGTAATCTTTATTTATCTTTATGTTGTTTTTATTTGGTGGAAAAATGCTAGGATGTTGAAAACCAGCTATTGCATGTAAACTAGTGAAGGTTTCCCACACTCAAACAATTTTTTAATCAAAGGTGGAAAATTTTCTTTATCCAAGTTTTTGTAATTAGTTACAGTGTACTACTTGCGAATTATTTTTTTCCTTCTCAACATAACAATAGACACCTACGTCTACCGATTGGAAAATATGTGAAGAGTGAGCAAGATGGCATGTTAAAACATATGTTATTATCTCAACAAATCCAAAGTTAATAAATGGTTATGTTAATGACCCATTTAACACGAAAAATAACACATTTTTAGAACTTTTCATTCACGTTGTTGCTTCCGTGAAAAACAAAATATATCATTAGAATTGTATTTTTATTCTGCACAAAATAATATTAAATGCTTTTTCTCTCAAAACTTTACTATTCTCAAGATAAAAACCCAATATAAAAAAATTTAAAAAATTATATGACTGTCTTTGACAAATTATATTTTCTCTTTTTTTTAATTCTTGTTTAAGTATAGAAAATTCTAATTTACTCTATAGCTTATTCTATAGTGTTTGTCATGATTTTAAAGATTGCCAAGAAAAAAAAGTTGACTCAATTTTCAAGATTCAATTTCAAGTTGTTTTATACTAAAAATAATATTCTTATTTGGGGAATAAAAATATTACCTATAATATAAAATCACTTTGGGGAGTAGTAAGATTCTTACAATGTTCTCTAAATTCATCACGAGCGTTGAAAATGGATTTTTTTTTTCTAAAAAAAATGTTGACATTGATGTTCTTCCCGCTCTTTATAAAGTTGAAGTTTAGAGTTTAACCATTTAAACGTCACAATCATCTAACAGCTTGTTTTATTAATTTAAATGTTTTTATTTATTCACTTATTCGAATACTACATACTTGCGCGTACATAAGACTAAATGCACAGAGATTTAACATGATAAATACTCGTTTATTATTTTTCTGATTAGCAATACCCAGTGAAGTAGCAACTAAGAAACACAAAGTAAAAAAAAATTTAAAATATCAAAACTTGGCTGCACATGCATTTAACCGATTATCGTGTAATCAGTCGATTGGTTAATTTTTGGGTGATGGCTTTTGGCGAATAAAAAATAGGGATAATAATAGTAAATTATAAATCCTCTCTATCATTTCAATTTAATTCAGCAAATAAGAATTTTAAATTAAATCAATGGTCTGTATAAAAAAAAAATACCGGAAAACCGTTCAAATATTGGTTTACCATATCGCACCATTATTGGCAAACAATATCGCACCATTATTGGCAGACAATATCGCACCATTATTGGTGAACAATATTGCGTAAATATTGGAATTCCAATATTGCCAAACAATAATGGTGCAACATTGAAATTTGAATGAGCAGATAGTTAAGCCAACCAGAGTCAGACACAACTACTGATAGTTAATGCTGATGATGATCTTGCTACCTCCCCAAGAGCAACTGCCAGAATGTCGCCTGCAGCTGGAACCTCGAAAGCAAAGACACCTGAGAAGGAAAAGATTTTCGAGAAAGACCGAAGGTCTACCAGAGCACAACGAGTTAAGGACATGTTTAATGAATCATTTCTAGATGTGGGCTTAATGAAATCTGAGTTACTCCTTATTAACTGATTGAAGAATTAAAAACTCCTAGAAACTAATATATTTCCGTGTCTTTTTGCAAAAATTAAAACTCATTTAATGATTTCAATAAAGAAACAACTTAAAGTCATTTTTTACTGAGTCAAATTTAAACAGAGCTATTTATTTAAAATTTGACTTCTTTTTCGTATACATAAAATTACATTTTTAAAGTTAAAAAGCCTTTTTCTATAATTATTGGTTATCTGCAAGGATACTGATTTGAGAGATGCATAAAAAATCTTGCAAAATTATTGTACATAACGTAGCAATCCACGACCAATCAAAGAAAAGCCATTCGAACGATTTTTTTCAGTAGGTTTGAAGGCTCTGAGGTTTGTAGAAGATTGTCAACTAGAGCTGTTAGGCCATCAGCTTTTGCAGTAATGCTTCCTGTTTTTTATTAAAAGGGAGCGATAAGTACTTGTTAACAAACTTTTTAAATACATAAAAAATTTCAACATCAACATTTGTGCACTGTCACCTAAAGTTTTTGCAGTGAACATTAAAGCCCTCTTTAGAGAATCACATCTGATTTTTAATTGAATATACAATTTTATACACTACAAAAAATATTGATTGTAAAGGAATTTGGTGGTTTTACGGTAATTTCCATTGAAAGACACCAAAAAAGTAGATACTTATGTACGGGTAAAAACCAGACATTTTTAAAACTTTAAACCCTCATATCTCACTCGGATATGAGGAACGAACACGGATGAAATTTTTTGTGGTGAACCATGAATCCACATAGTATTCACACCTAAAGGGGTTTCCGGGGGCCACAAAGTAAAAGTTAAGTTCCATTTTTCCAAATGTTGACATGTCAATGCAATTACACAGTCAAAAAATCACACATACTATAAAAATAGTAATAAAAATATCGCAATAAATATTATTATATTGTGTTTATTTCGGTGACGTGGCTCTAAATTTAACATCATTTGCTAAAAATCAGAACAAAATTTAATGAGAAAAACTATTGGGTAATAGTAATGTAAGAATTAAAATTCAGAACTATCTATCAATAAAAAGTGTTGTCTTTAAAAATGTAAAAAATGCGTCAACTTAATAAAAAAATTCATAAAATCCGTGGTAAAATTGTACAAAAAAATAAAATCATAGCTAAAATATCATGGCTAAAAAATTTTTTAGCTATGATATTTATGATTAGCTAAAATATCATAGCTAATCATAAATATCATAGCTAAAAAATATAACTTAAAATTTTAATGCCGTATCGCATTACGGTAATCCTAGCATAAATAGAAAAATATAAATAAAAATTAACAATATGCATAAATATAAAAGTAAAATTGTTAATGGCTTAGATAACATCAAGATTTCCCGATAGAAACTGCAACGGCAATAGTAACGGCAACAACAAAAGCAAACAAAACCACCATAAATAACTTAGACATGCGTTCTGTAAAATTCTGTAAAATAAAAAGATAACATCGGTACATATTTTGTTTACAAAAAAAAGTAAAAAAAGATTTAAATGTGGACATAAACAACAGGTTACCGTTTTATTCTCTTCGGTTTCCATTCCCATATTGAACTGCTCAGTTTTTGTAACTGGAAATAAACGTTTAAATTCATTTAAAAAACAAATACTTCGAAGCGAAATCAAATTCATAAAAACACTTTCAGAGAAAAAACTTACCATAAGGTTTTGAGTCATTTGAATTTGACTTATTTCTTGTAAGAATAATACAAAGGTCGAGTAAAACAAACAAAGCAAATACGACGGGGATGAAAACAACAACAGCAGCGTAATTGATATCAAGTAGCTTTAAACCGTATATAATTGCAATTGCTAAAAATAAATAAATAAATAAATAAATATATATATATATATATATATATATATATATATATATATATATATATTTATATAAAAGAAACGTTTACATCATCCTTTATATTCAAACGCAATACTTGTTAATGTTACCTGCAATAAACCATGCTACCACTCCAATGAAACGATGTACCCAATTGAAAATAAAACGGCTTAATAAATAAAAAAAAAGCCACATTAACAAAAAAAAAAAAAGCGTTTAAAATGTTTGAAGGTCATTGATCAATGAACTTTTAAAATCCTAAACAGTACTTACTTTTTATGGTCAGGTTCACAACGAAGTAAAGCAATACAAGGCTATGGAAGAAGATCAAAATTGTAAACTTACTATTATTTTTTTCTTTCTGTTAAGCTCTTAAAACAACCAAAACTTCAAGTTATTTGAGTCATTTTAAACCGCTGAGGTTTTACACTTTATTCTTACATAACACTTTTGCTGGTTATTTTTCAAAATTTGAACAACATCAACAACAAAAGTTACAAAGTTGATACTTTGTAATTTGTTTTTAGTATACAACAAAAATTTAACTTGCCTGCACCAATCCTAAGACAATAGCTGTCAATCCTAAGATATGATGAGCACCAGCATACTGTATGCAATAAATAAAAAATAGCCCTCAACCACACATAAAAATCATTTAAAAGTTTAAAATACCTTATATATATATATATATATATATATATATATATATATATATATATATATATATATATATATATATATATATATATATATATATATATATAAAATAAAGGTATAAGATCATATTTTAAATTTCTTACCGCAGACCATACTCCTTTTAGATCAACCAAAATCAATATTAAACCAATTACAAAGCAAATCACCGCTGATGACATAAAAAACTGGTGTAACTAAATATAAGGAACTTCGTAATTCATCATTTTTTATAAGAACTTTAATTTCTCATTTTATTGTATTTTATTGTAGTTTATGTGGTAATTAACAGAAAAAAAATCAACAAAGATTTAAACTAAAGTCGTAGTGTTGACAGTTTAAATATATAAATTAATAACAAAGTCTGATATAATTATGTTAGACTATGATCATATAAGGTTTTGTTATTAATTTATAAGTTTAAACTGTTTAAAACTAAAAAGGTATTCATTAGTGAACAGCAATACTAAATGAAAGAAGTTGAAAGATATATGCACTACTTACTCGAAACCAAGCATCTTTACCAGCAATCTTTGTCTTTAAAAATGGCTTCATGTAACGACTCATAAATACTCCACAAGTTACAAACAGTAGCCATGCTAAAGTCATTAAAATCCCTAAAATGAAGTTCCATTGATTAAGTTTAAGAATAGAGCCATCTGTAAATATATCATATTACAGAAAAAAAAAAAAAAAAAAAAAAAAAAAAAAAGTCATATATAATTAACAGATAATTTTATTGAATTCATTCATACCATGTCCTTTTTTTAAATTGTTTGGAGAAGAACCAGATGAGAACTTTTGAATAGCCATAAGATCTACACTCTCAGTTGACTTTAAGTAATTATTTGGTCCATGGTAATATGGTTTTAGATCTTCATGTTAAGCGAAGCATAAAAAAAATAAAACTGAAATGTAAAGAAAGGTAACTAAATATAGCATATAGCAACAAACTAAAATGCGAATGACCAAAATATTAGCTCAGAAAATAATCTTGTACAGATTTGTATAGATACTTTCTTTTTTTCTCTATAAAAAAAATATTTATAATTTAAGATACTTAGAGTTAAAAGTATAGCTTTTTAAAACTTGAAAAAGAATATTTAATGAAACACTGTGATGCATTTCAATGTATTGTTTACCACAACTTTTTTTACCCAAACTTATTGATAACAGGTAGATTATTCATCAGAGGATACATAATCTTTTGATACATAATCAGACCATTTTTCAACTTCTTCATAAGATTTAAAGTGATGCTATGAAAGTCTATGCAGTATCAATTAAAACATGTGGTAATCAGTAAAATTGTTTGGTGACCAATTGAAACCATTTGGTTAGGAAAACCATTGGATATACTTTCAATGTTTCCAATAGCTAGTTTAGCAACTAGTGGGCTTGCATTAAAGAAATAGAAAGTCACCTAGTTATAACATTTTCCATAATCTGGTCATCTTTAATTTATTGTTTGGCTTAATTTCATTATGTTTTCCTGGTAAAGTCAATTTTAATCAATTCCAGCAACTTATATGCATTAAATCATTTTTACTCTTGAGCTTTATCATTTTACTCTTAAGTGAGTTAAGTGAGTTTTTGAGAGTTTTTGTGAATATTTGAATGATCATTTAGGCTTATATATCAACTTACTTATCAACAACTGTTTGCAATCAACTTGTAATATTTTGTAATAAATTTATATTTTGTCAGATTGAATGCTACCATGGATTTATTGCGAAGAAGCTGTGTAAACTGCTCAGATGTCTTTTTTTAAAATTTGTAGGTTGTATGTTCTGAAAGAGAACAGGAGACTTAGTTCTGCATTTGTGAAGAGGCTTTATCTCAGTTATTAAAGTTCTAGCTTAAAGACCAAGATAAGATATAAGCTCCCCTGTTTTAAGAAAACCTGCATGGAGCATTTTCATAAATGGAAAGCGGACGATTGGACAAATGGAAAGAGAGGCTGCCAGAAATTTTGTGTATCAATGTTTGAAGAGAGAAAACAAACAATGATGATGATAATTTTTTTTGTGCAGCCAATATGCTGTTGAAATTCTGTCATGGACAGCAAAACATCTACACAAAATGTTTGTAATTTTCTTGTCTTTAGGACAGCAGAACTAAGTAGGACAAAATAATAAAGAAAGAATAGCCTTTGAGTCAAGTTAAAGTAGATATATAAAAAAAAAATTGATAGGGGTAAATCATTTGACCACAGTTACTTATCAAGCTTGGGCTGAAGAAGCAATTTTAGAGGGTTTGGAATAAAAAGGTTTTTTGTTTTGTATATCAAAAAGATTTTTCTGAATTAATCTTGTAAAAGCATTGCATTTCCTGAATTCAATACATAACATGGAAATCTCTGCATGGTTTTTGTTTGTTCTGGTATTCAAAAACATCCTTGACAATCATAAGGCAACTACATTATAACTACTTTACATTAGTTAAGAACATGCTTCCTAACTTTATTATGCTTGCTTGCATCATAAGGATCGAAACCTACCTTTACAGATACTTAGATCACTTTCCTGAAACATCAGTGATTTAGGATTTCACCATGGCATAAAAACTACAAGAGTTATGCCAAAGAAAGCATCACAGATACAATGGTTGATCTATATTAGAGGCTTCAGGAAGACTGTCCTAGTAGATCCTACCATGAAATCTGTGAAATGAAGCATTTATGTGTTAAATAACTTAAAACTTTAAATTGTCTTGAATGAAAAAATAGTGATTTACATATTGGTGACTTAATTGTACGTAATAAAAAAATCATCAAATGAATACTGATAAAATAAAGTTAAAATGAAACTTCAGTTCATATGAAGAGCAATGTGACATTTCAGTTGATAATAAATAAAAGCTTCAGAAGATATGTGCCACATCCATAAAACTCGACCTGATTCAGTAAAATGATTAATTTTTATGGAATTAGTATGTTAATCCCTTCAAGAACAGATTTAACTCAAAAAGGTACCAAAATGCATGTTGCTAAGACAAATAATACAACATGCAAGACCACAATTCATAACTACAATATCAGCAGTCGCTATGTACTTGTATATGGTATTATTTGTTTTAAAAGAAAAGCAGCAGTTAAACCATAAAAATTATCCAATTAGAAACACAGGAAAAAAATGATAGATCAATACCAATCAACGAAGTTCCAAAAGCAATAGCCAAAAATACATTGCGACTTGTGTATGAAGCAGATGATGTATATCTAAAAAAGAAAGAGATTTTTTAAGAAAATTTTTAAATGAGAAGTTTCATTTAAAAACCTCTGATAGATATTTTCACCTGCAACTAAACGATCCATCACTATAAACATTTGATACAACCAATTCCACACCAGGAGTCTAAAATATAGTAATAGCATTATCAAAGATGGAAAACTTATTTTCAAATTATGTCAATTGACCTTTTTCAAAACAATTAATAAAAAACAGTGTCTGAAAATGTAGCTTTAAAATGCAAACTGTGGCTTGTTAAAAATCAATGTTTACAGTTCAAAATATGCATGGATTTGACCTGCGATTACAGTATAAACATTAGCTTTGTTAGGAAAGGTTGATTCTTGTTAAATGCATCAGAAAAGTATAAAAAACCTTGCTAAAAAACATCTTTAGTTTTGCAAATTTATCAAAATTGAATTAACAACTAAGCATGCAAATAATAGTTTGTTAGAATATAATATTATGTTACAATAATATAATATTATGTTATAATAATATCATATTATATTCTTTCCTATTTTAAAAGTTAACCATACTTCAAAGGAAAATCTGCACCTTTCAAAAATTGATTCCGCACTTGATGATTAATTCATCAAAGACTGGGGAGAATTTGGTACTAAAGAAGAAACTCATATTGGTAAATGGAAGATATTTTTGAAATCAAAGTTTCAGCTTAATATTGCAAAACGAGAATATAAAATGAGGTATATAATATTAAAAAAGTGAATTAAAAAAATATTAAAAAGCTTCAATCGAGTCTTTAAAAAGATAATTACTTTAAACTTGAACTTTTAAAATTGTGCGCATTTAGAACCAAGTGGTTTGCACCACTTGGCTCATAACACCTGTAATCTAGCTTTACATCAAAATCTAAATCTTCTCAAACAGTATTTTTACTGAGGGCATCCGATTACAAAAGCCTATTGAAAGTTACAGCTTGTAGCAGTGATATAAAAGCAAAGTTATGCTTTGCAGCACTGAAACAGAGTTTGTATACTACACAGCTGTGATCATCCAGGGAAAAATATTTCAAAGGATTATACAATCAAGTTGTTTGATGAAAATGAAATTGATAATGTGAGTTTTTCAAAACGAATTAATGTGTTATTTTTCAATGTACTCAAGCCCCATCAACGAATCAAGGAAAACCTTCAGAAGGTTTGATTGAGATTTGTGATTAGCTAGATAATTTATGAGAACCATTTCTTAGCAAAGGTTCAAGCAGTCTAATGCATTACTTAAAAGCCAACTTAAAACAAAAGCATTCTTTAGTTCCTCTCCACTTTGCAAAAAATTGTAGTTTTTTAACACAAAATGCAATGCATGGTTTTCAATAGAATGGCAGCCAGACAGCCTTTGTTGTTAATTTTTAGAAATGTAAAAAACTTGTTTATCAAAGTTATTGTGTTGTATCAGAGTGTTTCTTTATCACTTATTTTATTGATTTGGACAATCTATTCCAGCGATGGAGTTGTTCAATTTAGAAGTGAGAAATACTGCATGTTCCCTGTTACTTAAAACTAAGAATTGGGATTTGCTTTTTCCATTTTTAACAAATAATAACAAAATTGTTTAAAACTTAACTTACTTTCTGTACAAAAAGAAATTTAAAAACTCATAAGTATTTTGTTTTTCAAAAAAGTCAGATGCCACACTGTGACAATGTGGCAGTTTAGGAGTTTTTTTATATTATCTGATATTTTCTATTTGAAGAATGGAAATACCAACTAACATTGTTGCTGGAAAAAAAAAATTTCAACTGCAAAAACGTTACAGGAAAAATGTTACTATTAGAAAAAAAGACTTTTTACTGACATAAGTGTCTAGAAAAGTTTCAATGAATTTTCTAAACTGCAAATACTGTGCAATCATTCTATTTGCACTTAAAAGAATCTTTTAGCCCAACAAAGCTATTGATGGATGTTCAAAATGGTTCTTTAAAGATGACATGAAAGGACTTGAACAGATGGCTCAACTAAACTAAACAACATAAAAAGAGAGAGCTGCCAAGAAAAAGGGAATTTACAAAATATCTGTTTTTGAAAGTCAGGCATATTATGCACAAGAATATAGAACTATGTAATCAATTTTTTCAAATAACAAACCTTTGGTATCCATATAGGAGCAGTGTTTGTAGTTAATGAAGTTGCGTCTAAACTCCCAAACAAAACTGTTGAAGAACTCACTAGACAGTATTCCCCTTGTAAGTTAACCTAAAAATTGTTAGCTGCATTAAAAAACTGCCAAATTATGTCAACAGTTTTTAAATTTAACTCATTTACCACCTATTTCACCACTTAAACAATTTTCTAAAACATATTTCTTTTAAAGATAAATTGTTGAAAGAGTAGTGAACAGTTTTCAAATTTTTCATCTTTTTTTTTTTTTTTACTCGCTATTTATTTTAAAGTAACGCTGCCTAACTCTAAGGAACCACAATCTGTGCATGGAAATGTAAGTATGCTAAAGCCAAGAAAAAAATTAATAAGTTTTTAGAACTACTAATAAAAATTCCTCCTATTATCTTCATCGCAATCAATATGTATAATCAATTTCTTTATAGACAAGCTTTTGAGACCTTCATTCTTTGTTCTTTTTAAAGCTTGTCTTTAAAGAAATCCGCAAGCATCATCTCTATTGAAAGCTTGTTTGAAGGATATGTTTTGGCAACTACCAGCAAAAATGATATTTTTCATATTTAGTAACAGATGCGGAAAACTGAAATAAACTTCTTTAAGAACTTAGCATGTCCTATAACTTCAACTGGCAAATATCTACTTTAGGATTGGTCTATTTCTATCCTCATTATTGAAGAGGAAATAGGATGTTACTACAAAGACTGATTGAAGAACTGATCAAAAAGAAAAACTTAAGCTTAAAAAAAAAAGAAAGTTTTTTTTTTAAAAAAAATTTTTTTTTAATGAAAATCTCTTTTAAATTCAACTTAATCATACTTATAACTAAACTCTTAACAAATTTTTAAAAAGTTTTAAAAACCATATTTTTAATTTCATTAACAGGAAAACCTGGAATTGCTGGATTTTATGTTTAACAAATTCGATAAAGTTTTATGCAAAATCTGTTTGTTCTTTTTTTTTCAAATAAATAATACTGCTTAAAGATAAGTCAAAGACATCAGTGCTTGTGATCGACTACATATTATCTCTTGCCTAATCTTGCACTATTGCTGAAAATAACTTTTTTATTTATTGTCCAGATTGTTAAGTTCACATATTTATCGCAATCATCACAAAAAACCAACAATCATTATACTGACCAGGTTGCATTAACAGTAACAAATTTATGAATGTTTCATAAATCTAAAATATAATTTTAAAGAAATATAAACAAAGGAAAAGCAAATTTTAATTCACCCAAGGAAGCTATGAACTCAGCCACACATTCTTTTTTAGTTAAACAACATACCATCACATTTACTGCAACAATAACTCGTATACACTTACAATATCAACAACTGAAACGTCAAGCTTAAAGAATTGTATTTAATTTTGGCAAATGCATGTATAAATAGATGAGCTTTTTTAAAGTTTGTTTCAGGATTTGCAATTCTGAAATTTTACCACTATATTATGTTACTATATTATTATGTTCTGTAACATATATATCTTTGTATGTAGAAAGATTAACACCTGTTTTATCGTAAGTCTCAGTACCCTATCATCGCTAAATTTAAAAAGACTTTAAATCAATTCTTGCCATGAAATTAGAATTAGAATTGTCAGGCTTCTGAGCTAATGAAACCCATTTGTTTGAACCACTTGACCAAAGTTCTTTAACATAAAGATTGGTATTTTTTTCATAGAAAAATGTTGCAATCATAACACAACTTGAAGTGCATCCATTTGGATAACGAAAGCAATTGAAATCTATATCGCACTTTGATAGATCTGGATGCTAAAAGATAAATGAAATTCAATAAAAAACCACTGATACAAAATCACTACCACTGTTGAAAAGAGTTCACAACTCACAAAGTACCTGTTTATAAATTCCTATCATTTTACCAACTACAGTTTTACAAAAAGATTACTAAAAAAAACATGACAATTGTAAATTGTTCAAAGAAATTCAAACTCATTAAATCAGTGGGACTCAAAGAAACACATCAGACTGATGCAACAAAAACAACAAAAATGTTTTTTTGTTCATTGATTAAATAGATTTGGAATAAACTTGAGATTTATTGTATACATACATTAACTTTTTAATAAACTTGAGATTTATTGTATATATACCTATCTGCATACATACATACATACATACATACATACATACATACATACATACATACATACATACATACATACATACATATATACATACATACATTCATACATACATACATAAATACATACATACATACATATATACATACATACATACATACATACATACATACATACATACATACATACATACATACATATATACATAGGGGAGACCGGGGCTAATTGCAAAAAAATTTAAAAAACAGCACTAACCTCCTTAAACTTTAATATTTTTAAAATTTTTTATTCAGGGTTATAAAATAGATCTTTGTGACATATTAATCCAACATTGATAAATGTAATATAAAACTTAGTTATTCCGCAATTGTGAAACAAAAATGAAAAAAAAGATGTTGCAACTTCCTCCGCATCAGGGCCATTTGCAACAGTGAATGGGGTAAGTTGCAACACAATACTCTGAAAGTGTAAGCCTTGCAGAGTTCACAGAAAAATCACTAGCTAATCTGTAATTTCTATTTGGCAACAAAAATTTTATAATTACAATAAAAGAAAGTAGTATCCTTGAGCTGCAATAAAATTTATTATGCTTCACTTTACATATACCTGAGTTTTTAGTGAACTAAAACTCAGGTATATGTGAAGTGTAGCATAATTAACTTTAGTAATTTTATATATATATATATATATATATATATATATATATATATATATATATATATATATATATATATATATATATGTATATGTATATGTATATGTATATGTATATATATATATATATATATATATATATATATATATATATATATATATATATATATATATATATATATATATATATATGTATATATATATATATATATATATATATATATAAAATTAAAACAAAAGTTTTATGATGAAGATAAGTTTATATAAGTTGTATATGTATATAATATATATGAAGTATATGTGTATATATTTATGAAAAGTCTACAGCCCACATAAAACTTTGATTTTCGTTTATTGTTATGCTGTTATATAAAGTAAACGTCCATTATCTTAGAAAAAACTAGAAAAGTGCGTAAAATTAACAAAACCTGCAGCTAATTTATGATTCAACTTACCCCAAGCAATTTGATGCAAGTTACCCCATAGGCATCATAATCACTTTAATCATTTTATATAATTATCTATATTAAAAAAAACTACTTTTTTTAGCTTTTCGTGTTTGAAAAAGATTTATTTAACTTACCATTACTTTATTATGGTCATATACCTCAAAATTTAAAGTAAAACCCAAAAAAATTTCAAAAACAGTGTTTAGAATTTTAAATTGAAAAAAAATATATATATATCAATAACTTTTGAAATTTTTATTTAATAACTGTAAGTTTTTTACAGCTGACATGCTAAAGTTATAGTTATATTTTTTAAGAAAAATTTAGGAAAAATTTATAAAAACCATTCTTTAAACCGCAATGTTGCAACTTACCCCTATTGCAACTAGCCCCGGTCTTCCCTACACACATACATACATACATACATACATACATACATACATACATACATACAAATACATATAAAAATGCATACATACATACATACATATATACATGCATGAATACATAGTTGCATACATACATGCATGCATACATACTTGTATACATATATACTTGCATATATAGATGTATGAATGCATGGATACATACATGCATACATACTTGTATACATATATACTTGCATATATAGATGTATGAATGCATGGATACATACATGCATACATACATGCATGTAAAAATGCATACAAACATACATAAACACACACATACATACATGCATACATACATGCATGCATACATACTTGCATACATACATACTTGCATATGTAGATGTATGAATTCATGGATACATATAAGCATACATATATGCATATAAAAATGCATAGATATATACATGCATACATACATGCATGCATATATACTTGCATACATAGATTATGTATATATACATACATATATAAACACATACATACATACATGCATACATACATAAATACATAAATACATATACATACATATAAAAATACATGTATACATACATGCATACTTGCATACATACATGCATGCATACATATTTGCATACATACATAATTGCATATATAACTGTATGAATGCATGGATACATACATGCAAAGATACATGCATATAAAAATGCATTCATACATGCATATAAAAATGCATGCATACATACGTGCATACTTGCATACATACGTGCATATTTGCATACATACATGCATGCATACATACTTGCATACATAGATGTATACATACATACATACATACATACATACATACATACATACATACATACAGAGATAATACATACATACAAACATACATACATACAAACATACATTCATACATACATACATACATACATACATACATACATACATACATACATACATACATACATACATACATACATACATACATAGACATAATACATACATAGACATAATACATACATACATACATACATACATACATACATACATACATACATACATACATACATAAATGCATAAATGCATGGATACATACATACATTTATAGAATTATAGGTAATGAGGCATGCTACAGCTAAATTTTTAAGTATGAAAGAAAATTAAGTGCTATATAACACATACTTGTCCATGTACCAATAATAAAAGAACCAAGATATAAAAATAAAGTAGTAGCATTTTTCTTTTACAGCCAAATATTTCAAGTCAAGTTCGATTTAACGAGTTTATATGTATGAATTCATAAACTTTATTTAGTTTTGAGGATGTTATGTAATTTAAGATTTATAAAGAATGCCTTTTTTTCTTTTGTGACCAATAAAAATACCTCAGTATTAATAAAAGAGGGAGGTATGGATTTTTTGCAGTCATCATTACGGTGCAAAAATTTTGCAGTCATCATTACGGTGCAAAAATTTTGCATAAATAACGCCGAGGCCATAAGTTAGGGTTATGATAAAACGACAGATTTCAATTTTAGCTATGACATTGTGTTTACGCTAATTTTCTTATTCAATCACTAAATTTATACAACCGCAGAAGAAAAAAAAATTCAGAGATATAAACTTTGAAGATATGAGAAAGAAAAAACCGCGAAAAAAATTTTCTTTGGCTCTCCTGTAAAATAAGTTTACTTGCGATTTCGAATTAAATGAGACAGCATAAAATTACGTCGCACATAAGTCGCATTTTAAGATTAAGTAAAACGTGACAAACTCTATTCAGCCAGTGTCAATTTTATAAAATGTTAGCATTCATAACACTATTTCGTAAAAACGTAAAAATTATTGTAGTACGAAAATATCTTCTCGATTAAAAATACACGTTATAAAATAAGACAAATTCTTAATTAGGTACACCTTTGATTTTTTAATAACAACAAAGTTGTAAAACAATTTTAACAGTTTTTTTTTGTTTGTTTGTTTTTGTATTGTTTTTTTTTGTGAAGAATGAGAAAGTTCTCGTAATTACGCACGTAATACGTTTTGTAACATCAGCCGCTGGTCGCATTTAACTTTAATTTTACTTTATGATATCACATTTTAGTCGCTTTTTTTTATTACGTGTTTAAATGCAACAAAAAATGCGGTTGTACAAAGTAGTAGAGATAAAACAATCAAGGTCGACGTGTTTCGAAGTCAAAGAGGAAGCTTAGACGTCGCTGAAAGTTTTGTGAACGCAGTGGCGGACTGTCCATTAGAAATTAGGATGCAGCCTAGGGGCCCGTGAACGGGCTCCTTGGCCCCATGACATACCCGTGTGTCTATTATCTATAATCTATCAGTCAGATTTAGGCTTTAATGATAAAATGTCATATCAGCATAAGTCAGAGCTGTAAAAATTCGTGAAAGAAAAAGTGCGATAGAAGAACACACAGAAGTATTGTCAAATACTGTTAAGCTCACGGAGGTCACGGAGATATTTGGGAAGCAATGTTCAGTAACAGTTACAGAACAAATGCCTCTTGATGATCCTTCTGCTAAAATTGCAGCTGTGCCCGAGGCAACTACTCATTCTCAAGATGTTCGAAATGTAGAAAATGACGATGACAACGAAACAGGAAGTAAGTTTGACGATGACAATAATGAGCCAAATCAGTTTTGTTGATGCACTAGAGTTAGACGCCGTGACTGATGCTACTGCTGATAATAAATCTGAAGTTTCTAAAGTGAATGAAAATCCAACTGATTTTATATTGATCGAAGACAATTTTTACGATTGTACAAGGCTTACCTAATCAGTCGTGCCTATGCTACTCACCTTCCACGGAGAAAGTATAATGTTTCCACTTCAAGTTATTTTCAACGCAGAAAAATGCTTTTTGTGATGGTTGGTTCAATTACTGGAAGAATGGATCAGCCTCTATCTGTGCGCATGAAAAGTCTACAGCCCACATAGCTGCCGTTCAGAGTACCAGGAACCTTTCAGTGGCTGCAGCTCGTATCTATTAAATATTGTCAAACAGTTCAATGCGAAATCCCAATACTTCCGATCGGCACTCGAACGTGTCGTTGAAGTAATCAAGTTTCTGGCTGAGCGCGGTTTAGCATTGCGTGGCCATGTTGAGTTATTGAGATCTGTTCATAACGGTAATATTTTGGGTATTCTGGAACTAATTGTCAAACTTGATCCTTTCTGAAGTGCACACTTGGAAAAGCAAAAATCGATGCAGCAACAGCATCAAAGGTCAGTTTCTTATTTGTCTTCAACGATTTACAAAGAAATCATAAACGTGATGGGCCAGCAACTAATGGGCACTATTGTTTACCAAATTAAACATGCTAAGTACCAATCAATATCTATAGGTAGCTTACAAGATGCATGCAAGGTTGATCGATTAACTTGCATTGTTAGATATCTACCTGAAGACAGTTGCGTACCAGTTGAGCGTTTCCTCAAGTTTCTTGACATGAGTGGGCATACTGCGAGTTAGATCTTAACAAACATTTTTAGAAAAAGTGGGTATTGGCATTACAAACTATTGTGGTAAATCATAATGCCACTAACATGTCTGGAACTTACCATGGTGTACAGGCAATAATAAAGGCACAGAATTCATATGCTGAATACACGGGATGTATTCTGCATATTCACAAGCATCATTGATCTTTGACATTATTTAGAAATTTTACACGTTTACGAATGCTTCAACACATCGCTGGTCTGGATTAACTGATAACTGGTTAAGGATAATCTGGACTCAATACCCGTTTTGAAGAGTCTTAGTAAAACCAGATGGTCTGCTAGAGCAGACGCAGCAAACGCTTTGTAGTTGGGTTGTTGTGAAATAAAAAATGATTTAGAGAATGTTAGAGACGATGCCTGTGAAAGAGCAGATACAAGGCGCGAAGCAGACGGTTTAGTTAAGAAGCTGAATCAGCTTGAATTTGGAGTTTTGACTGAACTCTGATCGACCATAATGGATCGCTTCAAGGATGCGTCTACTATGCTACAAGCCGCAGATTTAACCATTAACACAGCTGTCAGTTTGATGCAATTACTAGCTGACTACATCAGCAGTTTAAGAGGTGAGTTTGAGTTGTTTAAACGTAAAGGTTAGGAGCTTACTGGCAATGATGTATACAACGAGCTAAGTGCATATAAGTGTGTTAGAAGTACTCAAATCACTTTTCATGAGGGCAACAAATAGGAAGTTAACTTATCACCCAGAGAGCATTTTAGAATAACCGTTTTCCTACAAATCATAGACAGTATCTTGGCTACTATGCAGAAGCGTCTTATTGCATATTCAGGTGTTCGAGATAAGTTCTCCTTGCTACACAACATAATTGATCTCCCTGACTTCTGTCTGCGTGAAGTCTGAAGCAAGTTGGTTCTTGCGTATTCAGAGGAACTTGAACCTTTACTAAGTGAAGAAATGATTCAGTTCAAGTATTTCTTAAATAGTTCAACACAGGATGGCTTGTTTCCACGTATGAAGAAGAAAGTCGCTGACTACTGCACTGAAGTAAGGTATTACAGCGTTGCGTTCTCCCTGGGTGTCTGCGAAACGTTTCCTAACGTCAATGTTGCATTCCGGATATACCTGAATTTAATGGTTGCCAATTGCTCAGGTGAGTGATCATTCTCGACACTTAGACGAGTGAAAAACGCGTTCCGCACAATAACGAATGATGAAAGATTGAATTTTTTGATACTCATCTGCTAAGGGAATTGGACTTTGCCAACATCATCAACAATTTTGCTAAAGTTCGAAAAGTAACTTTGGCATCCACTAAATAGGTGTCAATTTGTTCGCATTTAACTTGTATTCATTCACTGAACTAACGGTTGTCTAACGTGAGTGAGAGTGAGTTGAAACTTACGGCATATATGTCACTAGCCTAGGGGCCCCAGATTACTTAGTGCCCCACTGTGTGAACGTGTTTCAAAATCGTAAAAAGTTGTAAATCGTAAAATTTAATTTGACAGTTTTCAAAATCGTATTAATTCAAATAAAAGTATTTTAAACTTAAAAGTAAAATTTTCGCGGTATCAAAACCGTAAAGATTTAGATAAATTCGAAAATGGCGCACAGTGAGTCAGAAAGGTGAAAAAACGGCAAAAGTTATGTAACCATCAAATATATACATATGATGTAATCAATACTAGTATTTTTGGGTTAGAAAATTGAAATTTGTTGTTAGAAATAAACGTCACGCCTACCCTAGACGCGTATTACGCGCGCCTACTTGTCTCAGTATCATTTACTTACACAAATAATGATTTAAATAAAAAATCTGAATTCCTCGATCCCAAATATCATATAATACCACGTATAAAATATATACCACATATCTTTTAAATAAATTTTACGTTTATCTAAGGCGCGTACTACATACGCGAATGCTTGTTAGAGTATTTTACGTGTATCTAAGGCGCGTACTACATACGCGAATGCTTGTTAGAGTACTTTACGTGTATCTAAGGCGCGTACTACATACGTGAATACTTGTCAGAGTATTTTACGTGTATCTAAGGCGCGTACTACATACGCGAATGCTTGTTAGAGTATTTTACGTGTACAAAAGATTAACTTAAAAAAAAAATTTGGTATCCTCAAACCAAAACGCGAACATATACTAATTAAAATAAAAAATTTGAATTCAAAAAACCAAAATACCATATTATTTAGAGGGCTTCTTATTCAACCATACTGTTTCCTTCATGAAGGTTTGTTTAAGTGGAACAATGAGCTGACTGAAAAAGACATTGCTCGTTAACTTGGGCCTCACCAATATTTTATTATAAATATAATACAAATATTGGTAGTATAATTTTGTTTATACACACTTTGGATACACCATCAAAACCCCCTTTAAAGTGAAGTACACCTTCAAATCTTCTCCACTCTCAGCAAAAGTTCTCGTAAAGTCTTGGCATTTAGTAAAAGTTAGTATCCTTGTCAGAGTATGATTAACCATACTCTGTAAAAGTGTTGAAGCAGATATTTCTGTCAGAACTACACACTCAAGATAACATTTTTGTCTTTCATTCACTGATAATTTAATATTGTTCATTGGAAAGATCACACTGAATTTAAAGCTCAAGGCATATTCATTCTTCATTTTTATTGGAAAACTAACCTCCATGCTTTTAACTTTGCCAGGATTTGCAGCATTTTTCATAACAAAAACAAAACCTTTCTTGGTAGGATCTTCAGAGGCTTTTCATATTGAAACTAATGCAGTCTAATGCAAACTAATGCAGACTATTGAAACTAATGCAATGAAACTTCAGCAGAATGTTCAACCTTAAAGTAACCTTAAACAAGATAGTGCTTAACATTTAAGTAAGTTACTTTTTGAATTAGTTTGAATTTAATTGGTTTATTACTGCCTTTGCTTTTCTCACTTAGATCTTCCCAGCCCTTGTTCTTTCTACCTGGACCTGCTGCAACGTCTTTTCTATTAACTGTTATTTCTTTATCCAACCAGGTTTGTTTATTCTCCAGAAGTCTTAAGATGGTTTTAAGTATTTTAGCAATTTAGATTAGAATTTATATTTAAATATTGACAGAGTTTTCTTGAGATTTAACAGTTTTGGTTCATCAATACCATGGTCCAGACCATCCAATCTACGAAACTCAGGTAGAAGAACCTCAAGTAATATATTATGATAAATTCCTAACTCTTGAATGATAGGAACTAAATGTGTTTTCATGATGAATGTAAGCAATTAACTATTAATCGTTATTTTGTATTTTATTTTTAAACGTTTAATTCAGGCAGTAGGCAGTCATGCAACTTTTGGTTTTTGAAATTTTTAATTTAGCATGATTCATTTGAGCATGAGTTTTTGAATGTTGGCTTTTGAATAATGACAAATAACCTCTTTAGTGCTAACGTAGTGTGAAAAATGAGAGAAAAATAATTATGAAACTTTTAATCTGACTTTTTTTAAATGGTTATATATTGATTTGGGGCAAATTTGGGCAAATGATTTTTTTTCTGCTCTCATATATACCTATCAATGGGAAAATGTTAAAACTACCATGGAATCCAGTGGGATTTGGTGGAATCTCTTAGCTTTTCAACCAAACTCATGATGTAAGCGCTGATAGCACACAGCACACTTCGATGTCAAGGAGCGTCATCTTGACAGAGTTCCATTTGGTGGCACAAGGGGCAGTGATTCTGTAGGTTACTGAAACAAAAAATAAAGATAAAAATTCGCACAAAACTTCGCATGAAATCGTAAGCTCTTTAAAAACTTTGTATGAAATTAAAAAATATTTGATAAAATTGTTAAAATTTATCATTAAGTTGTAAAACTTCGCATTCGTATCAACTTAAAAAGTTAAAAACTTTACCATTCATTTCGAGGCACTTCTTTTTCAACACCCTTTCAACAAGAGGAGGGTGATGGGCTTGGGGTGGAGATTTCCTGCATGCATCGATAGCAGCTTTGACATCAGGCTGTTTTTACAGTCTTTTCCATGGCCACGTTAAACTTGTGGTAAATCCAAGTGATTGAACCACTTTCAAGATCAGCAGTAGTCTCTGACTTCTTCAGTGCAGCTTTGATACTTTAAGCTTGGTCATACACAACAACCCATTTCTTGACCATTTTAAGTGGCTAAATACTTTTAACCAAGTTGTCCAACTGAGTAGCAATTTTCTCACCAGTGTGCTTACATGGGAATAGAAAAACTCCAACAGTCACTTTTCAGAGAACAAACTATTTGGTGATATAATAAAGAGTCATTGCCATGAAAGGATCATTATTGCGTAAGGTCCTGATGTTTGTGCTGATTGCAATTTGGACGCAATGTAGAAACTCCTTGACAAACATGCTCTTATGGCCATCTGTAGATTCCTTTAGAGAAGAGGTAACTTGAAGCGAGCCATGCAGGCATCACTTCTAATCTTAAATCTCGCGTCAAAGTGGACTAGCAGTCTTTGGAACGGGGTAGAGTCACACATGGAGATGGACATGGAGGCTGATTGTCAGTTACAAGGTAAATCATGAACTCCATACCACCACGAAGTTGAGTGGTGCTCTGTGTTGGGTAGTACAGCTTCTTTCTAGCTTTTAGAGCCCTTTTTCTTTTCCTCTGACCGAAAAAAAATAGTATACATTTGTTATTATTGAATTAATTTCGGAAACTGTCGTTTACATCACAAAAATCATATAAATTTTACAATTTCGCTGCATCGCATTGTAACATCCACTACTTAACTAAGTTATCAGTGCCAACTGTCTCCAGTTCATCTTCTGCCTCTTCAACTTTTTCCTCCTTAGTGGCTTCTGTCTCATCTCGTATCCTTTGATTCTGACAAATTTCGATGCACTCATTATTGTGGTTGGACATTATTGTGCAGGAGACCACTCAGGGTTGATGTTGACCAAGAAGTCATCTTTAGGTCCTTCTTGCAGAATTGCACACATCATAGGCCTCATCTCCCCTGTACTCCTTCAGGAAATACTGCCAAACCAGTGAGCGATGGCTCTTTGGCATATTTATTCGATGTTTTATAATGTTAAATTCGTGTTAAAAAATATACACAGTCATAAGGTTTTCAAAATCGTTAAATAATCTAAATTTGCAAATCATAAAAATTTGATTTACAACTTTTTGCGGTTCTCAACATCGTTTTATTAAGTTTCAACTTTTAAAGATTTCCAAAGTTGATTAAAATTTTTTACGGCTTATAATTTTTATTTAATTAATTTTTTTTTCGAAGTTAAAAGAATTTAACAACGTTTAATTTAAGAAACGTCGCCAAACTCACTGCTTTCAAAGTTGAACAAAAAATATACGAATTAGAAAACCTTAACTCCATTATTTTATCTCTACAAAGTAGCCTTTAAATTTTGTTTTATTCCAAATGAATAAAAAAATTTAATTTAGTTTTGGGTTTAACTTTTGTTTTTTGTGTGACCAATTTTGTCACATTTTTTAGGCTTTAATAACACTGATCATCGTAATTTTTTTTAAATTCGATACACTGATTCTAAATCTGGCTTTCTTTTTGTCTACTATATCAGCTTTTTATTCTACAGCATATTCGTGTTTTACGATTAAATAGATAATAGGAAAAAATAAAGTTTATTGACTTCTCAGGGTAGATTAATAAGTGAAATAGGTTCAAAACACAAGTAAACAAGTAATGAACAATGAAGTACTGGATAATATCACAATTTTTTACATACAGACATAACAACATGTGACATTCAGGGAACAAATTTCCGTTTACGAGAGCGTTTCGAGTGTTTCATATCCAGATACTCTTGTGGAATACTCCAAAAGTAGTCTGCCATCATATGTTTGTCCCATAGGCCTTGATATCTATTCTCCATTAATTTCAAATCTTGATAAAACCTGTCGCCATGCTCGTTGCTTACATCGCCAAGATTAGTAGAGGACTCATCTAGATGACTATTGATTGCTTGCATCTGATACACTAGATTTACTTGCATCTTCCAGTGAAGGAAGTTCCTTGAAAATAGGCACTGGTATTTCATCTGAGCGAAGCTCTGGACGAATTGCTGAAGCCAGATTTGGGTAATTTATATTTTGCCTCGTTTTCTTCGTATAAACAGAAGTCTTTGTGAGACAGAAGTAACAATCGTCTTCATGGTTTTTTGGCTCCAGCCATATCATAAGGATGCCAATCGCTAGTCTTTTACTTGTACCTTTTGTCTATTGACGTAAATTGTCAACACATGGTTTACATAAATTATCCGCGGCCTAGGCTCTTTTGACAAAATCACAAATGTTCATTCTTTGATTTGGTACTGTAAAATTCCCACAAATGAAACAAAAATTTGCCGGAGAACTGAAACATTTCCTTCGTATTGTTAATTGCAATTCAATACGAGTGATAGCTTCAATGTTTTTGGGTTGGTAGTGGAGGCGTACTTATGAGTGTTTCTTTGACAAGTCAATTCAATGGCAGAAGAGATATGCTCTGATTGGTTGACCGCTAAACTTCCGTTTTGAGGGGGCAGAAAATCCTCATAGGCCGGCGCTTGGGTAGAAGCATGCAGTTCACTCTCACTTACTGTACGGTCAACTCAGACCGACTATAGTCCACAACCACAACAAAAGCTCAGCCACAATATAGCGGGCAAACATTAGTAAATATTAAAATGTCCATAGATAAAAAACCAAATGTGATAGAAACAAATATTGACATATTTGAACTTAGTAACCGCTGAACTCAGCGACACCTGATTGCCTAAAAATATTTGTCAAACCTAAAAATATTTGTCAAACCTAAAAATATTTGTCAAACCTAAAAATATTTGTCAAACCTAAAAATATTTGTCAAACCTAAAAATATTTGTCAAACCTAAAAATATTTGTCAAACCTAAAAATATTTGTCAAACCTAAATATTCAAGGTAAAAGCCATGAAAAACATGTTTCTTAATATACACGGCCGTGCTTAGAATATGGATCAAATCAAACGAATACAAAAAAATTGAATTTAGTTTTCGAGTTCATTAAATAACTAAAATCAACATAAAAATTTATTAATATTTTCTCATCAGACAATGTCAGCAGGTTTTCTTTATTCAAAATTTAAATGATTGGTCAAATCGACAATAGTTTTTTTTATAAATATCACTGGATAGCTTTTTTTCAGCTATGGTCTATTTTCTAAGCAGGACAGTACAGAAATATTTTACTTAAGAAAAACTTTTGTGCCTATGCAGTCATTAGAAAATCGATGGTGATGTGTAAGGTGATAAAATTGCTTTGTATTTGAAGAAGTAAAATCAACTCATTTTATAAGCGATAAAATTAAGTTCATATACACCAGTATGTAAAGATAATGAAATAAATACTCGCGCTGTTTTTTCTGTCCATTTAATCGGCCTTCTAGGTAAAAAATCCGGCTGTGAAAAATAGTAGGCCATCCGGCTGTAAAAGATAGTCGGTTTGAACTTTTGAATAAATTTTTGAATAGATTTTCCAATAAATTCAGCGAAAACATTCCGCGTATGAATTTTCGAATTTCAGAAAATTTAATTTTTCGCACTTTCCGATGAACATCGATGACATCGTTTTTTTTTGTTTTTTTTTTTATGTGAATACGTTTGTAATTAAAAGGTGGTTTTTTCCGCAGAAGAAGCAGATTGCATCGATGGAAACACACGGATTTAATGGACCAACTATGTACGGCATATTATATATAGTCAAAAGGCGGTTCTGGCGCATTGACCCTTCCCATACTTAAGGATGCATAAAAAATGGTGAACACTTCATATCATGTTCTTGGACAAAACCAATACTTAAGAGTCGTCTTTAAAAATCAAGAAGAAGTATAAAAATAATCATGTTATTTCTATACCAGTTCTTCAAGATGCCTGTTCTTCTTTATTGCCTTGTTTTGTAGTGTCCAATAGCCAAGGTGTGAATTCCGTCTTCTAAGATGAATCTTTTGTCGTCGTTAGCGCTGAGTGCTACTTTGTTGATTTCTTCGGTGTAGACATCGTGATGACGTGATCGGAAGACGTTCATGGTGGTGAGTTTTTCTTGTTTAGTCATTAAGCAGTCACCACAAGGTATTGATAACTTCTTGAAAGTCAAGACCTTCATTCAATTTTTTTAAAACGTAAAGACACAAATGACCACAATAAGACGTATCACCAAACTGAACTCTCTCGCTGTTATAATAAACCGGACTTTTTAAATAATCAATGAGCTCAATAAGAGGAGGCTGAGCATAAGAGTCGAAGCTGTATTTTTTGTCAGCGTCTTTATACCAGCACACCCAATGAAACCCACCAGTGCTTGAATCTCCTGTATTCACAATACCACATTCTTTTTTTCTTGGCTTTTTTGGTAACTCATCCCTGACAAACACGCCTTGAAAGTTTTTTAATTTTAACTGTTTAGCAGCCTTTATCAATTGAAAGTTAGTTAAAGCTTCATTAGGTAAAACAATTCCTTCTACGTCAATCCATTGAAAGTCGATCATTTTTTTTAATTTCTTAAAAAGTTTATTCGAATTTTTTAACAAGCGATTTTCATAGAATAGCACCTAAAAAGGGTATACTATTAAAGGGTGAGTTAGGTCCGAGTAATAAACCAGCTCCAACAGATTGATAACCATTTCCAGTTTTAATGAAGAGTCCATCACCGCGAACATTTTTAGTCCATGGGGTGATAAACAATCCTTCTCCACCTAAAGTTTTTATCTTCATTCCATTTCCATTCTTTTTCAAATAAACGATTCCTCTTCCTGCAATTTTATCAACCATAGCAGAGCCAGCAGAAGAGCCTACACCTGCTAACAATCCGGTGGCTAGAGCTGGAACTACTTTTGTTGCAAGAGTGCTGCCTAACATACCTAATAACGGTAAAAGAGCCCCGATGAAACCTCCTTCTATTTTCGAGTTGTATGATAATTGTTTTCTGCTCAGTTTGAGTGTGACTCCTTTACCAGCTTCATACGCTTTTTTAATTTTGTTCAATTGCGCATTAGTGATAGCGAGAACATGTTTACCGTTCAAGTCTTGATGAGAAAGCTTAATGCTAGTATCGGTTTTGTCTTGAATGGCTTTTTTAATTTTATCAGATTGGCTCTGCGAGATATTAATTTTGATATTTTGATAATTGCTCATTTTTTATGTATTAAAAATTATTTATTTCACTTCTCGAATATGATATCGTATTGTAATATCCTCTCCACGAAAATCAACCAAATCTCCATTCTGATCAATGATACGAGTAACCATTGTTGAAATTTCAAACAGTTTAACAGGAAGATAAATCAAATGCATTGGTCTCTCGATGATTTTATAGCCAGGACTAACATTTGGATAAAACGAGTAAATGCAACTGAGTTGGGTTCCATTAATATAGGATGATCCGATAACGTTGTTAACGATTCTGATGGTGTTAATGCTTGAAATTCTAACGATATGATCCGACTCGTATTCGGAATTGGAATTTAATTTTCTTTTAGTAAACCCTAAAACTGAAGAGATGCTATTCTCCACGTTAAAGCCAATCAAATAATTCAAACCAAGTTTAATGGTCGATTTTAAAGTATTAAGATTGATTCCAATTTGAAGGTTGTTTGGAGAGTAATTAATTTTATTTGCAATAATATAACTTCCACGTTGAGCTGATTTTATTGTGCTTAAAGTAGACCTTTGCAAATACTCATTGATGTCTTTAATGTCATAGCTTCCTGATGGAATGATAATGTTCTCCCAATGAGCTCCATTGTTCATGCTGTATTTGAAAGAATTGTTTTTACTGCTTACATTTGGAATGCTGTTGTAAGTCTCAAGACCGAGAAAAGCCATTTCATAACTTTTTCCTTCGTCAAAAACGATTTTATCCAAAAAATCAGTGGTGATAACACTTGATTTTCCATCTACATCGATGATTATACCTGACATTTTTTAAATAAGAATTATTTTTTAAATTGTTTTAGAAAAATAAAAAATCGTCAAACCCGCATCGGTACTTTCCCTCGTTCTTTTTAGAAGAGAGATCGATGACGGCAAATCCGTGAGGTTCATTCCAGCAATGATTGCAAAAGGCTTTAAATTCTTCTATTTTCATATCGCAGGAAACGTGATCTTGATAAATGTGATTAACGCTTTTTTGGTCTTGTTTAAAGAGGCAAATAAAGTTGGCATTTTCTCGGATCGTATGTCTTGGAATCTCAAAATAGTTTTGAGCGAGGTAAAAGCAGTCGACGTTAGAGTGTCTTCCTCGGATGTAATATTTTTCGCACTTGTTTTGATTAGTTAATTGCAAATCGTCAAAGATCATTAAATTGTTTTTGGTTGAGTCTAAGGATTCAGGTTCAGACACATCATCAGCCGTTTCAAAGAATTGACACTCCATATCATCATTGTCGGAATATTTTTTTGAAATTTCCTCAATAACATCTTCAGGGTTTAAATTCAATTTTTCCATTTCGTCTTGTACATCATCCGTTAACAAATCAACAATATCCTTTTTAGGAAGTTTATTTTCGAAGGATCTTTTGAGTATTTTGTATTCAGGTTGAAATAGTGATTTGCCAAAGACTTGCAAGCGGTTGTAATCTAGCCACCCAGGTCTTAAAAGTAAATTTAAGAGCAACGTTGTTTTTCCGCAACCGGACTTTCCAACGATGATTCCTCGTATACTTCTTGGTAAAAGCGCGCTGTTGTTTCTTTTGGTTTTCCCAATTTTACACGACAAATTCATCACTTCCATTTTTTATATAAACTTTTTTATATATGTTAAAATGTACTGCGTTAAGTGTAGAAGAGAGACTGAAATCATTCACTTGAAAAACGAGATCACAAAAAACAACAGACCTATGTTGAAAGGGACTTGCAACTCTTGTGGGATAACAAAATGCAAGTTTGTTTCTTCGCATACGCCCAAAGGATCATCTTCGCATGCGGTCAATGGAGGAGACTTGGTGGAATCGATCAACAAGCTCTCAAACAAAATAAAACTTCCATGGGCAAAGTTTCCAGGAGAAATGCACATTCCAGGGATGAATTTTGCAGGACCTGGAACCAATTTAGACAAAAGACTCACTTCCACGGACATGTATCAAGATTGGAGCAAGCCGGTAGACAGAGTAGACAATGCAGCGTATCACCATGATTTGGCTTATAAATATTTTAACGACCGACAAAACAGGAATGTGGCTGATCAAATGATGCTTGAAGAAATGAATTCGATTCCCAATCCCACTCAAAAAGAAATGAACGAAAGAAAACTTATCGCTCCCATCATCAAAGCCAAAGCTAAATTTGGATTGGGTGTGAGTGATTTGAAATGGACGGATCAGCTTGCAGAGGAGCTTCATAAACCGGTGATTCATCATTTTAAAAGAAGAAGGGTGATTGTAAACGACATTGATGAAATATGGGCTGCAGATTTGGTGGACATACAATCGTTTTCAAAATTCAACAAGGGCGTAAAATATTTACTCATGGTGATCGACGTGTTTTCAAAGTATGGATGGATCGTTCCGTTAAAAAGCAAAACGGGTCTTGAAGTGGCAGAATCGTTGAAAAAGATTTTTGGTGAAAGAAAATGCGTCAAATTGTGGGTAGATAAAGGAAAAGAGTTTTACAACAAGCACGTGAGAGCGTTGGGTGTGCAATTATACTCCACTGAAAACGAGGAAAAAAGTTGTGTTGTCGAGCGATGGAACAGAACGATGAAAGAGAGAATGTTTAAATATTTTTCAGCCAACAATACCAATAAATACATTGACGTATTAGATGAGATGGTGAAAAATTACAACAACACAAAGCACTCTTCTATCAAAATGACACCAGTGGAAGCTAGCGATGAAAAGAATAAAGGTAGGGTATGGTGGAATCTGTATGGAAAGGATCAAACATTACCAGCAAAACCAAAATTCTTAATGGGTGATCAAGTGCGGATTGCAAAAAAGAAGTCTCATTTTGAAAAAGGGTATACGTCGAGATGGACTGAAGAGGTTTTTACAGTGTCAAATGTTCAGCATACGAATCCACCCACGTATAAAATCGCTGACGCTAACGGTGAAGAAATTCAAGGCACCTTTTACGAGCAGGAGATGCAAAAGACGCATCAAGACATATTCAGAATTGAAAAAATCATTCGCAAAACCAAAAGCAAGTCGTTAGTCAAATGGTTGGGATATCCAGACTCGTTTAATTCATGGGTAGATAATAATGAATTGTTAAGTTTGCAAAAATGATCTAAAAATTTATTTTTAATATGTAAAATGCATGCTCCTCACAAGTTTTTTAGAAATGTTGCCTCAGCAGAAGTTCACACTTTGGATTTGCAATTAAAAATTTTGGAAGAGAGAGTTAGAGAGTTGGAGGAAAGAAGACCAAACAACATTATTGTGTCTACGAAAACGTTAGATCATCCACCTTATTTCAACGTTAACGAACAATATGAGATTTTTGCCCAGAAAGACATTAAATTTGCTGCTCTCTCACATACAACGATAGCTTTATCCATTGGGCTGAATTTGGAGAAAGGTGTTGCAGTGATAACATTAATGAATAAAATTACTGATCAATTGAATTATAGAAAAAACGAAGTTATTATTTCAGAGTCTGTAGATGATGTTATTATGGACGTGAATAGTAACAGCAAACAGGACGTGATTGTTAAAAAAGGAGAAAAACTTTGTAAGATTAACTACATTGATTTAAAATAGTTTTTTTCGCTTAATAAAAATGGAAATATTGAATGAAAAACTTTATCCAGTTCTTCCATCAGCTCCTATAGAAGAAGGAGGGCATGTTTACCGTCTTCATAAAATAAGCGAAATTCAGAAAGAGATAGAGAGTGAAAAAGCAAAGCGAGTTCATCTGAGCAAAAAGTACCATCGTGTCTTTAGGATCATTTCGAATGTGGACAATGTGATTCAAGGATTATGTATAGCATTGGGTGCGACTGGAATTGGTCTTTTATCAACCATTATTGCCAGTCCAGTAGCGATTGCGTGTGAAGGTGTGGCTATTGGCATGGGGTTTTTATCGATTGTTGGAGGTCAAGTGAATAAAAAGATGGTATTAAAAGCGGAAAAGCATGAGAAGATCAAAGTGTTGGCTGAGTCGAAATTGAACACCATCAGCGAGCACATTTCCAAAGCGTTGATAGACGGAAAAATAAGCGATTCAGAGTTTCAATTGATTCTTGGGGAGCTTCAAAAATTTAAATCCTTGACGGTGGAAATACGAACCAAAACCAAAAAGGGAATAGATGAAGTTACTAAAGAAAACTTGATCCAAAAAGGTCGAGAAGACGCGATTCAAACGTTTAACAATTTGTTTAAAAAAGGATCAACGTAGTCGTAAAACCAATTTATGTTTTTTTTCCACGTATTTTAAAAAGATGTTTTTCTTTAAAATACAAGACCTGAATAAAAGGGATGAAATTGTGAAAGAAATTAATGACAGACGAAAGAGGATTTATCAGAACAGCGTGAATGACAACATTTCAGATACGAATTTTCAAGCTGATGTGAGCAAGCTATTCAAGCCAATCATCGAGAGCAATGAAAAGATGATCAAAAGCCTGTCAGTCGACCAAAAAAAGAAAAGACCTTTCGAAGTGAACAAAGTTGAAGATAAAATGTATATTGGAAAAATGGAGGTTGAAATAGATGGAGATGATATCATTGTTGGTGATGAAAGGTATAATGGAACAAAAGGCCTTTGGGAACTGATGACTGAATTAACAATACCAAAGAGCTATACCGATGAAGATTTGCAAAATTATGAAAAAATTTTAATGGATAGTGATGCTATAAGATCTGATTCACAACCGCATAAACCGAAATCATCAAGAAGACCAAAGTATCAGCAACTTATTGCTCCTATTTGGGAAAAAATGATGCGTATTGAAAAAGGTAAAAAAGGTCGTGGTGTCATTATTCTTCCAGGCGATCCTAATGCGTTGGTGGAAAAGCTTGAATTGAGTATTGCTGCATGGCATGCTGGGAATAAAGAGTCAAGAAATGTGGCTGTTGCTATTTGCGATGAGCTGTTGAGACAAGGAGAGATTAATAAAGAGGAATATAAATCGTTAATGAGGACTATTGATAAAATTATTTAAAAAATTGTTTTTATTTAAAAAATGCTCATTGTGAACAAAAGAAGATATGTGAAAAAGAACGTTGTTGGTGGAGGTGGTATTGTAGACATGATTAAAAATTTCATAAAAAGAGCAGCTGCGTCAAGTGTGTCAAAAGCAACAGTGAATTTGCTTAAAAATGCTGCAACAAGTAAAATTGGACAAGAAGCGATTACAGCTGCAAAATCTGCTGGGACAGAGTTAGCCCTTTCAGCCATTTCCGCTGCTAAAGATGTAGCTATTGATAAAGGTAAAAAGACCATTGAGAAATTAAAGACTGGTTCATCTATTCAAAGTAAGAAAATGTCTAAAAAGAACGCGATTCGAATTCAAGACCTGGTGAAAATGGGACAGGGCATGAAAATAGTATGAAGATAGCATTTTGTTGCGATGACTTGCAATGAGAGACATTTAAATGAATTAAATAATTTTTTTATTATATAAAAAAATGATAAGTACTGAGCGATTAAGAGTTACTGAGAACCCAGAGTATGATATTGGTATTGAAAAAGTTGATTTTTTTGAGTATCTTCCAACCAATCTCGATTTAAATTCTTCAGGCACGATTACTTTTGAGATAGACTGTCAATCGATTCAAACAGTACCATCAGAGGCTTACATTCTTATTGAAGGAGTGTTGAAAAAGAGCGATGGAACCTTTTACGATGCTAAAGACAACATTGCACTGGTGAACAACGCTTTGATGTATTTGTTTAATGATGTGACTTATGACTTGTCGGGAGAGCAAGTGGAAAGAGTGATGTATCCAGGTCCAGCCACCACCATACTTGGATTGATGAAATATCCTTATGGATTTCAGTTTGCTGATGGATTAAAGCAAATGTGGTATATGGATACGTCAAATCTTGTTGGAAATTCAGGATTCAATGTTAGACGAGACCACTTGTTTGCAGACACTACATCCGTTGGAGCTTTTTCGTTTAAAATTCCGTTGAAGCACATTTTTGGATTTTGCGAAACCTATGACAAAGTTGTTTATGGGTTTAGACATACCATCACCTTTACAAAGAAAGAATGTGATGATGCGATTTATAGAGCGGAGAGCGTTAGTGCAGGAATGATCAACCTTAAAAAATTCAGACTTTATATGCCTCGCGTTGAATTGGATATTTCGAAAAAGACTGATTTCATGAATTTAATGGCTCAAAAAATTCCCATTCAAGTGGCTTATAAATCAAACAAATGTGAAAGACAGCCTATTCCAGCCGGTCAAACAGAATTTACCTGGTCGCTTGGAAGAGTCACTGACAAAAGCATTCCAAGATTTATCTTGTTCGGACTTCAGACAAACAGAAATTCCAGTCAAACAGTTAATCCATCACTATTCGACCATTGTGATGTTAGCAATTTTTACGTGACTGTTAATGGAATAAAGTATCCAAATTACAATTACGACTTGAATTTTGGAGAAAAGAGAGTGGTCATGGCTTATTCAGATGCGTTCTCTTTTGATGAAAAATATTACGGCACAAATGAACTTGTTTGTCAATCTGGGTTAAGCTTGCTTGAATATATAAAATTATATCCGTTGTTCTTTGTGGATATCAGCAAGCAAAAAGAAAGAGTGGCGTCGGAAACAGCTGAATTAGTGGTAAACCTTAAATTTCGAACTTCAACTATTGCAAATACCGTTATTTTTGCAGTGGTGATCTCTGACAAACTGCTTAAATTTGTTTCAGACGGAACCAACATGACTGCTGTTTATTAAGTTTATTAAGATGTCTTTTCAGGAAAAATTGAATTGACTTAAAAAAAATCTTGGTATAATAAAATGAGATATACAACATCGTATTTGAAAAATTTGTTGAATGAAAACGGTGTTAGTAAAACAGCAGATGATTTAATAACGTTGATGATGCTTGCGGTTGAAAACAATCTGATCAGTAAAGATGAGATTTTAGAAAGAGCAAAAGAAAAAAAAGTAAAGCCTCCTCCAAAAGAAAAAAAACCTGTTGATCCAAAATGGGAATGGCTTAGTTTTGTTAAGAAAAAACCTATCACTGTGAGAATAACCAACATTGAAACGGGTGAGGTGGTAGAATACAAGTCTCTTTACAAAGCGATGGCAGGGACTGGACGTGGATGGAGATATTTAGAGCGTCGAGATGGAAAGGTGGATAATGGAATCAAGATTGAATTTTTAAATTCTGAAAAGCTTGAAAAACGTAAAAAGCAGCAAAATTGATTTTTTAACTTTTGTCATGTTAAAAAATTGACTTAAATAAAATTCTTGGCATAAATAAAAAGATGGAAAGCATGCAAAAGGATGATCTTTTAAATTCTCTTGATGATAGCTTTGAGTCAACTTCTGATACGGCTAAATCAAAAAGTTTGCTAAAATTTCTAAAAAACGTAAGAAAACTTCCAAAGGAACATCGAATCATTTTCAAAGAAATGGTTGAAGTAGCACCTTTTGAAGAAGTGATCAGAAATATAAAAGAAGACATTTATCTGCGTAATAAATTCCTGATCGGAACAAATTGGAAACTAAATGCTAGCGGACGTAATAATTGTCGTAAAATCACTGAACATATTAGAGAGATTAAAAATATGTATTCACGTCTTTCCAAATAATTTTTTAATTCTTTTCACGGGAGAATTAAAAAAACGGTAAAAACTTTTCGAAGAAGAAAATATGCTGAAAGTGTGCCAAGATTTAAAAAAATTGAATTGACTTAAAGAAAATCTTAGTATAATAAAAATGAGTATCTTTTCTTCAAAACCGGAATTAATTGTAAAGAGCGAAAACTTGAATGCATCGAAAAAAATTTTCTTTCCATTAATAAAATGGGTGATAAAACTGATGCTAAAAAGCAAAAAGCAAAAACTACCGCCAAAGAGCGAAAAATTGAAAGTGACATAAAGAAAAATCTTTCCGTAATAAAAATGGAAAGTAAAACTGTGAAAGATCGAAAAGTATCAATGGCATCATTAAGAAGGGATGCTAAAGAAAGAGCGATAAAAGGATATACCAGAATGACTAGGGAAGAGCTTGTTGAGGCTATTAAAACAACAAGACCTGTCATTGGTTATGGACCTGCTCCTCGTAGACGAACGACTGAGGCAAGACCGTTGCCTGTTAATGAAAGACCTACCGTGGTTAGGTTTGTTAAACCACCTGTAAAAGTTTCTATAAAACCGACAAAAGTAAGGTTTGTTCAACCACCTGTAAAAGTTTCTGTAAAACCGACAAAAGTTTCAATAAAGCCTACAAAAGTTTCAATAAAGCCGACAAAAGTGCAGTTTGTTGTCAAACCTTCCGCAGCGATAAAACCACCCATCGCTCCGAAACCTGTCATTGCTCCTAAACCATTGTTCATTCCACCAAGACTTGTGGTAAAACCTCCTATTGCTCCGAAACCAATTCATTTGCAAAATCCTAATATTCAAAGACCTGTGCCTGCTCCAAGGTTAAGGACTAACGACTTGATTTCATTCGAACCTTCTACTCTCTTGCAAAATAAGATGACAAGAGATGAACCCTCTATTCTTAACACACCGGTTATCGATTCAACAAACGTTATTACACCTAGACCGGTTCCTGCTCCAAGACCTTTATTTTCAAGACTGACGGCAGTTGCAAAAAGTGTGACGTCCTATGTTGCAAATAAGTTTAATGATATTAAAGAATGGATAGAACCCTACGTTCCTGAAGTAGTCAAGAAGAAGGTAAGCGAATCAATGGAACAAATCGATGAAAAGGTAAAGTCTATCAAATCACTTGTATTAAAAACAGTGTATAAACACCCCGCGCCAAAGCCTTTTACAGTAAAGTTTAATATGACTGAACATTCTGCAGAGCGTGCTGCTAGACTATTTTCTTACACACCTTCTTCTCGATACCAAGACATTGTTCCTTTTTTAAACTTGGTGAGAGAGTCGGTCATTCAAACCATAGAAGGAGAAAGAAACACAAAGGTAAGAATTGTTTTAATCTGTGAAATGACTCGCGTAAGCATCTTAACAGGTGAAGAGACTACTCAGATGGCTCACTTTTCATCCAACTTGAAAATTATATTGGAGGGTACAGATGTAAGAACGGTTGTGAGTCAAATGGAAGAAAAAATCTTGGAGCGAAGCGCTAATTACAACAAGATGGGATCCAATTGCGTCTTGTCTAAGATTTTAAAAATGGATATCGGATTTATCGATTATGAACCTTTCAAGGGTTCTTCCTACATGGAGCTGTCTAAAGAGCTAAAAGACAAAAAGGCGATCATCAACATGAAAAACGATGACGATCAATGTTTCAAGTGGTGCGTCACCAGAGCGCTGAATCTTAAAAATAGAGACAATGAAAGAATTGATGATGACTTGATTCTAAAATCAGAAGAGTTGAATTGGGAAGGAATGGAGTTTCCTTTAAAGGTGACTCAAGTCAAAAAGTTTGAGAAAAATAATCCTGACATCAGCGTGAACGTCTTTCACTACGAAATGAATAAACCTCAACCTATGCAAATATCCAAATTTCATGATCGAAAGCACTGTGTTGATTTGTTGTATATTTCAAACGAAGAAAACAGCCATTATTGCCTCATTAAAAATTTCAGTCGGTTTGCTCGTTCTTCAGCATCAAAACATCAACATAAAAGATATTTTTGCAGAAGGTGCATGCACGGCTATGACCAAGAAGAAAAGCTCCAAATTCATCGAAAATACTGCTATGATAACGCGCCTATGAGAATCGATCTTCCAAAAGAAGGGTCGACCCTTGAGTTTAAAAACTACAACAATAGTATGAGAGTTCCGTACTGCGTCTATGCCGACTTTGAAAGTTTCATCAAACCTATCGATGACAACACTGAGTATAATAATAAAGAGTCATATACCAAAAAATGTCAAAAGCATGTTCCAAGCTCCATCGTCTATTATATCAAATGCTACGACGAGACCATTTACAAGGGAAAGCTTGAAACGTACACAGCTGAAAGCGACGATGATGACGTGGCTCAAAAATTTGTTACCATGCTTGAAGCTAACTTTATAAAGATTTGTGACGATAGTTATTCACGGCAAGAACAATGGAAAAATAAGAGAATAGAGACTAATGAGGATAAAAAGAATTTTGAGGCTGCCACCCAATGCCATATTTGCAAAAAAGATCTTAACGGTGATAAAGTATGGGATCACTGCCATTTGACTGGAAAGTACCATGGTGCTGCTCATAACAAATGCAACTTGGATTATAAACTTCCAAAATTTATTCCCGTTGTCTTTCATAACTTGTCTGGCTATGACAGCCATTTTTTCATCAAGAGATTAGGTGGAAAAAAAGGAAAGATCACTTGTATACCCAACAATGAAGAAAAATATATCAGCTTCACAAAAAGCATCAAAGTGAGAGATTCTATTGATAAGAAAGGTAAACCAAAAATAGTGTATAGAGATTTACGGTTCGTTGACAGCTACAGGTTCATGTCAAGCCCTTTAAAAGATTTAACTGACAACCTTGTTAAAGATTTGTGTGAGGAGTGCTCAAAATTAGATCCAAAAACATGCAAAAAGGACTGTATGGTTAAGAAAGGTAAAAAATGCAAATGTAAAGACAATTGTGAAGATTGCGCTCATAGAAGATCTAAAAAAGGAGACATCATGTGCAAAAACTTAAATTCATTCCACAGCGGAGCAAAACGAGATTTGCTATTAAGAAAAGGCATTTACCCTTACGAATGGGTGGACTCCATTAAAAAATTCTCTGAAACACAATTGCCACCCAAAGAAGCCTTTTACTCTAAACTAGACGATAAACACATCAGCGATGAAGACTATGCACATGCTCAAAACGTTTGGAAGGTATTTGGATGTGAAACGTTTAAAGATTACCACGAGCTGTACAACATCTCAGACGTGCTCATTTTAGCTGATGTCTTTGAAAATTTCAGAGACACTTTGGTATTACACCTCTCCTGGTTTGGCTTGGGACGCCATGTTAAAGGAAACTAAAATTAAATTGGACTTAATAACCGATATTGATATGCTCAACATGATCCAAAAAGGAAAACGCGGCGGAATATGCATGATCTCAAACCGACTTGGAAACGCTAATAACAAATACATGAAAAACTATGATCCTTCACAACCATCCAAATTCATTCAGTACTTAGACGCTAATAACCTTTATGGGTGGGCCATGAGCAAACCTCTTCCCGTTAGAGCATTCAAATGGATGACTGATGTTGAAAATTGGCGTAGCATGCCATGCATCCTTGAAGTCGATTTGACATATCCTGAAAGCCTACACGATACACATAATGACTATCCTTTGACTCCTGAAAGAATGACTATTGGAAAAGTGGATAAGCTAGTTCCAAATTTAAACAACAAAGAAAAATACGTCGTTCATCACGAAAACCTAAAACTCTATGAACGATTGGTTTTAGTCATCACCAAAATTCATCGAGGAATCACCTTTGAAGAAGAACCCTTCATGAAAACATACATTGACCTCAACACCAATAAAAGAAAAGTCGCTAAAAACGACTTTGAAAAAGAATTCTTTAAACTCATGAACAACTCCGTGTTTGGAAAAACAATGGAGAATATTCTAAAGCATGTCGATATTAAACTGGTCACCACAAGAAAAGAAGCCTTAAAATTATCCAAAAAACCTCGATATAATCGGTACACCATTTTTGATGAAAAACTCATCGCAATTCATATGAAGAAAACACAATGCTTTTACGACAAACCCGTTTACTTGGGAATGAGCATCCTCGATTTGAGCAAAACACTCATGTTTGAGCATCATTACGACTACATGAAGCCTAAATACGACGATCGTGCAAAACTACTCATGACCGACACTGACTCGCTCATTTACGAAATCAAAACAGATGATTTTTACGAAGACATTGCCGCAGATGTACTTGAAAAATTTGACACGAGCGACTTTCCTAATGACCATCCTGCCATTCAAAACGTTGGATTCAAAGTAGGCGAAAATAAAAAGATCATTGGCAAGTTTAAAGATGAAACCGGTGGAAAGCAAATCACGCAGTTTGTTGGTCTTCGACCCAAACTCTACTCTTACTACATCCCTGAAGAAATAGATGATCAAGAACATAAAAAATGCAAAGGTGTTAAGAAGTGCATTGTTAAAAATCACATCACTCATCAAGACTACTATGACTGCTTAATGACTAAACAAGAAAAACTCACCACCATGAACGTCTTCCGATCACGTCATCACGATGTCTACACCGAAGAAATCAACAAAGTAGCACTCAGCGCTAACGACGACAAAAGATTCATCTTAGAAGACGGAATTCACACCTTGGCTATTGGACACTACAAAACAAGGCAATAAAGAAGAACAGGCATCTTGAAGAACTGGTATAGAAATAACATGATTATTTTTATACTTCTTCTTGATTTTTAAAGACGACTCTTAAGTATTGGTTTTGTCCAAGAACATGATATGAAGTGTTCACCATTTTTTATGCATCCTTAAGTATGGGAAGGGTCAATGCGCCAGAACCGCCTTTTGACTATATATCATATTGATGGTCAAAATAATTCTTTTTTTCAACACCAAAATAAACAGAAGTAAATGGCACCACTTTTAGATAATAACGTGGTTTGACAAATATAATATTACTTTTATACCATAGTACTTTTTGTAAAAATTCTTTTGCTGAAAACAAATGGGTTTTAAGAGTATTATCCATCATGTTTATCATTTAAGTATCAAGTTTTAAAAGTTACAAAAAATCAAGCACGTGAGATTATTTTATCAAATATTCATTTTTCATTAAATTTTTTTAAAAAACATGTTAAAGATTTCTACTATAAAAATTTCGCTTGTGTTAAAAATATAAAAACTAAAGAAAAAAATATATTTATTAAAAAATGTGAATTTTTAAATTTAGAAATAAAAGGCTTATCTTTTTGAACGACTTTTTATTAACAGTCTTTTATAAACAAAGCATGATCTTACATTTTAATTCTCTGTTTCTCCCTTTGCACAGATTCTCCATATCCAATCTCATAGACTCTGTACAAGGTTTCTTAAATTTCCTCGTTAATTTCTGTAGTTTCATTTCCTTTTTTTGATGTGTTTATTCAATCAAAATTTTTTCTGTTTTTTTACTTCTTTAATCATAAAAAAATGTTTCTATTTCTCCTCAACACTTCTCATTAATATTTCTCCTTAATATGAATTTCTGATCGTCCTTTAAACTATATTATATATATTATGTAAAACCATAAATTAAGTCAAATAATTGCCAACTAATAAGAAAATATAATCATAAATGATTGCATTTACCATTAGAAAATCCATTTAAGAAGTTCTATCAAGAAACTATTTTACTCTTTCGTATGATACAATATATTGTTAGATTTTGAATACCTTACCAACACTATGCTTCTATGTTAACAACACTAGTAATGCTTCATGTTAAGCTATAAAGCAATAAACTAAATGGACTAAATGATTTAAAACTTGATTCACGGTCGTTTAGACTTTAGAAATAAATGGAAAGTTATTATACGCAAGCGCAGTAGAGTTAAAAATAGTTTAAAATTTTAAAAATGGCTACGGATGCAAAACTTATCATTGACAACGAGTAACTTGTTTAATTTTAGATAATTAAATAGGTTTTTAACTAGTTTTTTCATGAAATTATTTTGAAAATAACTTGCAGTTGTACGAAAAAATTTTTCAAATAAAATACAAGACCTCTGAATGTGAATAATATCTACTTTCAGCTAAAGCAACTTTAGTGTTTTTGTTTACAATTTTTAAACCTTTTTTAAAATATTTTTGAGCGTAGAAATTTTTTAATTTAAATTTATTCAGCAAGATAAACCTTTTATCTTTTCTGTATTTTTTGCTTATATGAGGATTCAATTTTTTTTGCAGGGTTAAAAGAAAATCTTAATCATTAAACTTTTGTAACCTGTTGCTATGGTACTCTTTTCCGATATTATATATATATATATATATATATATATATATATATATATATATATATATATATATATATATATATATATATATATATATATATCTGTTATTTAAATGGAGAAAAACAACATTTTAATAGTACTTAAAGTTTCGTGCCTTACGGCAATCATCAGCTATTAATTACAAATTAAAAACGTAAAAAACCGTTTAAAAACGAATCAAATTTACGGTAGAACGAATTCTGACGTAATGAGCAAAAAGACGCAATCATTTAGTCTTCAGTATCAAAAGAGGATAAAAGGAACTTGTTAGCATGTCGACATTTAGATAATATTTCGCTTCTTTTGTTGAGTAGGTTGTTTTCTTTATGCGATAAAATTTCAAACTTCTCGTGAAGGCAAAGGTTACAGGTCTTGGTTTCAGGGTTGGAAGGTTTGCATCGCTTTACAATTCTCCACTTTATTATAGGTGTGATGGCTTTTTCTTTTAATTTCCAAATTTCCTTTGAAAGTTCTGTATCATTCTTATACCTGACCGTATTAAAAGATTTTACATGGTTAGCATATCTTAGTTTAAATGGTGTCTCGCTAATGCCAAAATAAACTTTTTCTTTGAGTTCAAGATTTTCGGAACTCACGATAGCTTTATAAACGATGTTGCTTAATAAACATTGATTGTTTAAAGGGCAAGTAGTTTTGTTAGTACAGTTGCAAGTGTTTTTTGGTATGCTTTTTTGGTCTTGTAAAATTTTGTGGTTATGCGAATTAATGATGGATTTTACGTTTCGCATACAGCTATAACTTACCTTGATCGAATTTCTATTAAAAATTTTGTGCAATCTATGATTTACCGGGAAGTGAAGGTCAACCAATGCAAGTAAACGGTTTCCTATTTTTGTTTCCACGTTTTGACTGAATGGAGGGTTAAACCATATAATGTTTCGCTTGCGTTTTGTATTTTTAGTGGTGGCAACATGATGTTGATAACTAAGTTTACATTTATAGCCTGCTTTATTTAAAGCCTCTTCGTAAGGTGGAGTAGCATTTTTAAAAATAAGTTCGTTTGATGAAGTTGAAGATAATCTTAGTTCAACAGTGCGAGGTAGTCTTTTGATAACACTTGGTGGATGGTTGGAATCACAGTTGACGTAACTCAGTTCGTTATCACATTTCGAGTAAGGTCGAAAAGAATTATCATTAAGATCAAGTGTCACATCAAGATAATTTACGATTTTCATATTGCATTTGATGGAAATAAGAAAGTCATTACTTTTAAATATTTTCACGAAATGCTTTTTGATTTTTTCCATCTGCTGGCCGTTTTTGTTTTTAAATATTGCTAGCCCGTCGTCACGATATAGCCCGAAATCTTCACTTTTATAATATTGAGAAAGTTGAAATAATAGAAAGATTCCTACTAATTCACATACTTCAGCACCATCGTAAGCCCCCATTGTAACATCGAACTGCCCCCCATTTTTCTTAATCCACGTTTCATTGTTGTTAAAAAGTAAAGATTTTCTTGCATGTTTTATTATTGCTTTTTGCTCCGAGTTTATTAAAAGGTGCTGTTCGGCAAAGTTGATTGCAGCGTTGAGAGTTTTTTCACTTATTGAAGGATAAAAATCATTAATGTCAAAAATTAGAAATTTGTAGAGATGCTTGTTTTTAATTTTTTTAAACCAGTCGGTAACATTTAAGGTGCTTTGCCATTGGTTTACAAGGAGCTTACTTTTGAGTTCATTGTTGATTTGAGATAAAATAAATTTGCTTATTCTTCCTACCTCGTTTTTTGCTGGATTTAAGAGTCGAACAGTAGGGTTGTTGATAAAGTTTTCTTTGTGGTCTTTCAATGTAATAAAACATCCAGAAGAACCGTTTATTTTGATTTTACTATAAACATCGTGGTTCCGCAAAATGTTATTCCCTTCTTTATTTATTTTGTCTTTTAGTTTTGTGTCACCTTTTTTGTAGGTGGTGGTGATAGCATTAGTTAAAAGGTGGTTATATTCTTCTTTAGATAGCTTGTACATATTTGACGTTTTGTCAGCCTTTATTAGCGATTTATTAGACATAAGAGCTTTGTATTATTTTGATATAATACATAACCAATCAATATATTTGCTCCTACTAGTTGAGCACTCTACTCAAGTTCGTCCAGTAAAATGGAAAAATTCAATTTAAGATACTCCATCAAAAACATACCAATACCATCGGAAAAAGAATACAAACTAAAGCTAATCGAGAAAACTGAATCATTTTTGAAGAAGATGAGGTGGAAGGCGTTATTTTTCATTAACAGCAAACTAACTTCTAAAGACGATCATAATTATGTGATCTATGGAATCAATTCGATAAAATGTCCACCGCAAATAAAAGAAATGGCTTCTTTCGAAAAGGACGTATTACATTTAATTAGAACAATAAAATTTAGAAAAGTCAAAAACACGTTTCAAAATAAAATGAAAAAGGACATAAAAACCATACAAATGTCTAATAAATCGCTAATAAAGGCTGACAAAACGTCAAATATGTACAAGCTATCTAAAGAAGAATATAACCACCTTTTAACTAATGCTATCACCACCACCTACAAAAAAGGTGACACAAAACTAAAAGACAAAATAAATAAAGAAGGGAATAACATTTTGCGGAACCACGATGTTTATAGTAAAATCAAAATAAACGGTTCTTCTGGATGTTTTATTACATTGAAAGACCACAAAGAAAACTTTATCAACAACCCTACTGTTCGACTCTTAAATCCAGCAAAAAACGAGGTAGGAAGAATAAGCAAATTTATTTTATCTCAAATCAACAATGAACTCAAAAGTAAGCTCCTTGTAAACCAATGGCAAAGCACCTTAAATGTTACCGACTGGTTTAAAAAAATTAAAAACAAGCATCTCTACAAATTTCTAATTTTTGACATTAATGATTTTTATCCTTCAATAAGTGAAAAAACTCTCAACGCTGCAATCAACTTTGCCGAACAGCACCTTTTAATAAACTCGGAGCAAAAAGCAATAATAAAACATGCAAGAAAATCTTTACTTTTTAACAACAATGAAACGTGGATTAAGAAAAATGGGGGGCAGTTCGATGTTACAATGGGGGCTTACGATGGTGCTGAAGTATGTGAATTAGTAGGAATCTTTCTATTATTTCAACTTTCTCAATATTATAAAAGTGAAGATTTCGGGCTATATCGTGACGACGGGCTAGCAATATTTAAAAACAAAAACGGCCAGCAGATGGAAAAAATCAAAAAGCATTTCGTGAAAATATTTAAAAGTAATGACTTTCTTATTTCCATCAAATGCAATATGAAAATCGTAAATTATCTTGATGTGACACTTGATCTTAATGATAATTCTTTTCGACCTTACTCGAAATGTGATAACGAACTGAGTTACGTCAACTGTGATTCCAACCATCCACCAAGTGTTATCAAAAGACTACCTCGCACTGTTGAACTAAGATTATCTTCAACTTCATCAAACGAACTTATTTTTAAAAATGCTACTCCACCTTACGAAGAGGCTTTAAATAAAGCAGGCTATAAATGTAAACTTAGTTATCAACATCATGTTGCCACCACTAAAAATACAAAACGCAAGCGAAACATTATATGGTTTAACCCTCCATTCAGTCAAAACGTGGAAACAAAAATAGGAAACCGTTTACTTGCATTGGTTGACCTTCACTTCCCGGTAAATCATAGATTGCACAAAATTTTTAATAGAAATTCGATCAAGGTAAGTTATAGCTGTATGCGAAACGTAAAATCCATCATTAATTCGCATAACCACAAAATTTTACAAGACCAAAAAAGCATACCAAAAAACACTTGCAACTGTACTAACAAAACTACTTGCCCTTTAAACAATCAATGTTTATTAAGCAACATCGTTTATAAAGCTATCGTGAGTTCCGAAAATCTTGAACTCAAAGAAAAAGTTTATTTTGGCATTAGCGAGACACCATTTAAACTAAGATATGCTAACCATGTAAAATCTTTTAATACGGTCAGGTATAAGAATGATACAGAACTTTCAAAGGAAATTTGGAAATTAAAAGAAAAAGCCATCACACCTATAATAAAGTGGAGAATTGTAAAGCGATGCAAACCTTCCAACCCTGAAACCAAGACCTGTAACCTTTGCCTTCACGAGAAGTTTGAAATTTTATCGCATAAAGAAAACAACCTACTCAACAAAAGAAGCGAAATATTATCTAAATGTCGACATGCTAACAAGTTCCTTTTATCCTCTTTTGATACTGAAGACTAAATGATTGCGTCTTTTTGCTCATTACGTCAGAATTCGTTCTACCGTAAATTTGATTCGTTTTTAAACGGTTTTTTACGTTTTTAATTTGTAATTAATAGCTGATGATTGCCGTAAGGCACGAAACTTTAAGTACTATTAAAATGTTGTTTTTCTCCATTTAAATAACAGATATATATATATATTGCTCTATTATTATAATATTGAGCACTCTTTTACGCACAAGAGCTTTGTATTATTTTGATATAATACATAACCAATCAATATATATATATATATATATATATATATATATATATATATATATATATATATATATATATATATATATATATATATATATATATATATATATATATATATATATATATATATAGTATAAACACTTATCTTGCTGAATAAATAAAAATTTTAAAATTTCTACGCTCAAAATTTTTTTAAAAAAGGTTTAAAGATTATAAACAAAAACAGTAAAAGTAGCTTTAGCTGAAAGTAGATTTTATTCACATTCAGAGGTTTTGTATTTTATTTAAAACATTTCTTAGTACAGGTGAAAGTTATTTTCACAATAATTTCATTTAAAAAATAGTTAAAAGCCTATTTAATTATCTAAAATTAAACAAGTTACTTGTTGTCAATGATAAGTTTTGCATCCGTAGCCATTTTTAAAATTTTAAATTATTTATAACTCTACTGCGCATGCGTATAATAACTTTCCTCTTGCAAACGACCGTGGATTTAAAACACGCAAATTTACATTAGATACGGCATTCAACAATTAGTGGCACTGATCAACATGCGTTTGTTTAAAACAAAACTTTTTTAGAGATTAATTTCTGAGCCTGGATTAATTGTAAAACGGTGTAACTGCTTTAAGATTTCACGTAAACAGGTACAACTGTGCACTAACGTAAAAACATATTGGAATAAATGCAAAACTATTTATCAGTTTAACATGCCCTACCAAGCTCTAGTTAGCAATAAAAACAAAATATCTGTTTGAAGCAACGGTACTTTTGAACTTGTTATGATGAAAAGGGAAGTTTAAAAAAACTTAAAAAAAAGCTTAAAAAGATTCCTGAAAGTTTTGTAACATTCTGATATATTCTAAATGCTTATGGAAAGTTCTCACATTTCCACAATTTTCTGGAAGTTTACTCATTCCTGAATGTATTCTTTAAAATTATAAACATTCTAGAAAACAGATAAAAATCCAAATGTTTTGTACTGAAACAATAGCAAAAATTTTTTGACTTTAAACCCACTTTAACTTTGTTTCTTTCGTCTCCCTAGAGGTTCTTGTTGACATTAATAGATATTTAGCAAATATTTTGTAAATTACAAAAAAAAAAAAAAATCCATGCGGAAAGACTTAAACCTAGCGGTTACTTCAGAATAATAAGTTAAATCAATATCGTAAGGTGGTTTTAATTAAAATTGCTACAACTGTTGTAATTAAAAACTGATATGCCCCCCCCCCCCCCCAAAAAAAAAAAAAAAATTAAAACCAATTTAACTAGAAAATCATCATGGTCCACGTTAAATTACTGGGTTGGAAAAAAAGTTCTTTTACACTTGCGCCATTACAAATGAATCTCATTAGGACATGGGAAGTACTATGATTTTCTAGAATGTTCTAGCATTTTTTTAAAATGCGTCAACGGTAAACCTCTGCGTCTCGGAATCATTTTCTGGAAATGAAACGGGACAAGAATAACAAGACGAGAAATATCCCGGAAAAAAATAACAAGACAAAGGAAAAAATTGTCCCGAATAAAGTTGTAAATAGGGATAATAATTTTGTCTCTAGGAATTTAAAAATTATGTCCAGGATATTATGAAACGTTACGAGACAGATAGATATAAAACGACGCATGCCATAACGGTTCGAGACGTGACATAACTATACGAGACATTCTATTACGATATGAGACAAAAAGAAACATTTCATTACGATACGAGACAAAAAAAAAAAAAGACATTCGAACGCGCGGATTAAGGATTAACAAATTAAACCCTTGATTACCCACAACAAAAACAATAGCAATTACAAAAGTTTTTCAAAAACTAAAAAGTTAAAACTTATTAAAATTCTTATATATTAGTGAAATTTAACGCTAAAAGCATTAAAATATCTTTCTTGGACCGTCTATGCATTAAAAGCAGGTAAAATTTTTGTTACTTTTTAATGACACAAGAAATACATAGACATCTAATATGAGATATACCAATTTTGAATGTTATGTATGTTTTAATAAAAAAGGATTAATTTTGTTAAATTAGTTAATTACTAAATTGGTATAATAAAGCTGAATTGTGTTCAGTTGAATTGTCCAAACTTTTTAAGACCCACATAACATAGTTTCATTTTTTCGGGAAATGACATGGCTACATCAGTACTCTCTGGAAAGTTGACACACCAAGATATAGCTCCTGGATTTTAATTCATTTTTTAAAATTGTTAGTGAGTCTTTTATATCAGACATTGTTTGAGTATAGTCAAAGCCAAATTGTCAAATAGCCTACAAGATGCCAGGAAGCAAAGGTGATATCTGGAAATTTTTTCAGGTGCAAAAAATAGACGAAACCCATGATGACCGTTGTGTAAGCCAGGCCAATGGTCGGTGCAAACTTTGTGGCAATGTTTATGAGGTCAATGATAGCAATACATCTGGCATATGTAAGCACCTACTTCATGCCCATCCTCCTGAGTTCAAAGAGCTGGAGAAACATAAAGCCGTCCACAAGAGAAACTCTAATGTGGCCTTGGACGAACTTGAAAACATCTATAATGAAGATGAGGCTAATGAGTAACAATAAGGTGAGCTAAAAGTGTAAAATGAAGTTATTTGTAACAACTCTATTTTAAAAAGATATTGTAATGATTTTTAACTCTTTATTAAAATAAACGTTTTTTTGTATTGTCTTTTTAGTTTCTACAAAAAACAACCCTTTTTATGACTTATTTTATTGAGTTAATGTTCAATTTATACCCCAAATTAAGAAATTAGCTACCAGGGAGCTTATTCACCAAACTTTTTTTGTGTGTAAGTTTGGCGTAAGTTTGGCGTAAGTTTGGCGTAAGTTTGGCGTAAGTTTGGCGTAAGTTTGGCGTAAGTTTGGCGTAAGTTCAATACTGTAAAAGTCGTATTCACCAAACTTGCGCAGTTGCGCTTCAAAAAAACTTTCATAAGTTTTTGTGTAAGTTCAGCGTAACTTATGCGCAACCCTAACTTTACGGAAATGCTGCGAAACATTGGTGAATACCAAATAGCAATTTGAACTTACGATTTCCATAGCCTTAGTTGAGCTGCGCAAAAGTTACGAAAGTTTGGTGAATAAGCACCCAGTCCCGCGCAAATTTTTTGTACCTCAACGTAACGAGACATAAAGAGACATAACATACTAAATTATTTTAATATATTTTTTCCAGGTGAAAAATCTCCTCATGTTTTCAACCGGTCCATTAAGAAAAGGCGACTTTCCATACCAGATTACCTTATTTAGCGCAAATCAAGCCCAACAAGTATGTTATATGACAATGTCAAGAAGACTAAGGATAAAGTTTTGGAAACTGATGTTCTGGAAAGTCCAGGAGTGGCTCTAAGTACGGACATTTGGATTTTAAGGAACTTTGATCCATACCAATAATTGTTTGTTCAATGCATTGACAAGGAGTTGAACCTGAACAAGTTTGTCATTTCTGTCAATCTGTTCAGTGAGAGGCACACTGCAGATAACATTGCCAAAAAGCTCGACATGTAATTTTAATTGTAAAATATACTTTTTTACATTAATTAAGCTAATTGTGTTCAACATTTAAAGTGATATGCCTTATCTCGCCATTATGCGCATTTATAACTAGTAAAGTATTTGTATGAGACATACCTCGCCATACTGCGATATTACTAGACATTTCAGTTTGCTGAATTTTTTTATTACTTTTTTAGGGTTGTTACCAATCTACCTGCAGTAACTTAGGAACTGTTTCAGTTGTCGTTACTCATGAAAATACTGCTGATGTCAAAGGTCCAATTCCAAAGTGCTCCTTTATTTAGAAGTCTTTGCTTTGCATGGACCATACTTTGAATTTGGCCATCAAAGATACTGTCAATGCCATCACAACAGTAGACCATGCAATCACTTGTGCTAAAAGGCTTAGCAAAAAAGACGCAAAAGAGTCATTTGGAGAATGAAAGGATCAAGGCTGAAAGCGCAGCTATGAACAGGGAATTTCGAGTTGGTCTACAAAAAGTTCATCCTTGCCAACAACACTCGCTGGAATTCTAGATACATGTGTGTGCAGAGTGTCTTTGACATGAAAGAACCTCTTTTGGCAATCTAAGCAAGGCCAAGCATTGACCCAGCAAAAATGCTGGTTCTCTTGTGCCCTCTGACTTTAAAAGTTTAAAATCTTTGCCTACTGATGCCTACTCTTAAATTGTTGACAGAGACATATGAGCGACTTAGTGAAGACAAAAAGCCGACTCTACACACTGTTGTTGGTGATCTCCACAATCTGCAACACCACATCAACAGGGTTGAAAACCACACCAATCATTGCAAGTGGCTTAAAATAATGGATAAACCAACGGCCAATGCAAGCTTGGAGGAGGAAACAGATTCTTTGGCTCAAGACGTGATTGAATTTCACTCTCAACAATCACAAGGCGCAGCAATTACGGAGCAAGTCCAACATTGCCAAAGAATGGGATGTCTAAAAGGCTATGCATCTCTGGCTAAGGAAAGAAGCATAGGAAAATATTCTTGTATTTTCGAAAAAACATGAATTGACTTTATCTCTTTTGGCTGAAGCAGCACAACGTTACCTGGCAATCTCAGCATCTTCGGCCACTTCCGAGAGGGCCTTCTCTGCAGGAGGAAATATAGTCACACGCAAAAGGACTAAGCTTCAACCGAAAAATGTTGAAAAGTTACTCTATATCCAACAGAACTATGATTGTCTTCAAATTAAGTCCTGAAAACTGACCTCAGAAGATGAAAAAGATCCTAGTAGTGCATTCAAAAAAATCTAAAGATCTTAGTTATATCTTTGTCTTTAGTAAATTCTTAAATTTTGCCACGTTTATAAAAGCCTTGCAGTTATGCAACTTTCCTAAAGTTTTATTTAGGGCTTGCTTAATAATACATGATAGGCTAAACATAAATATTTCCTGTTATTGTTTATTGTTTCAACTTAAAATTTTTTTCAAACCTAAATTTTTCTCAGATTAAAAAAGTTTTTTAAATTTCCTTCCAGAATTGTTGTCTCAAGAGAGTGATCAAACCATTGTTGTTGAATCTGATGATATGGTTTAGATTCAGCAAAAGACAAGTTTGCCAAGTACGGGCTCCTCTGGAACATCTACTGCTACAACGTCTCATGTACCAGGTGTTACGCCACTCATCACCAGATACCTAACTCCAAATGGATGCAAATCTAGTTCAAGTGCTTCTACTACAGTTTCTGTTGCTGGACCATCCACTGCTCCAACTGATACACCTTTAACAAGAGAAAGAGCTAAATGAACTGTTTGACAAAGTCAAATCATTAAAGACTTTTATTTACTCCTCATTTCCAATAAAATTTAGTTTTTGTGCATTACAGTACAACATGGCAAATAAAATAGATAAAATACATGTAAACTTTCATTTCAATTTTTATTTGTCTTGTTAAGTCTCGGTACATAGTTAAATCACGATAAAGTAGCAAAAACAATTGTAATGGCCGAGCCCTCCAGGAGAATACTAAATGGATAAGTCTTAAGTTATTATGCCGGTAAACCAAAGTTAAAGTTTACACCCCAGCAGAGATCATTGAAGAAGGTCTGTTATACCAATACCAGCTGTAACCTAACTCAGAGGAAAGTTATTAGTCTTAGCCAAGTAGTAGTCTGCCGGAGCGCGAACGTACAACCTTCTGCTTTCTGAACTTGTTCATTCGACCGCTCGGCAATTCAATTATAACACCAAAATAAAATAAAAAATTGTTAAGAAGAAGCAAAACTGTTTCAACGGACAATATCCGCTGCCCGACAACTAATAGGAGGAAAAGAGGCTCTCAAAAGCTTCATCCACAGGGTAAACTCATGCATATGTTTGACTCGTTGCATCTTTGAAGGCTCAGATATCCTTGATGGGGATGATGCAGATCATGAGTCAAGACAACCGCACAGAAAAAACGATGTTCCTCCTCCAGGGCGCGAACACGCAACCTTTCGCATACTAGCTTGTGAGCGAGACCGCTCAACCATTGAAACAGTTCAAAAAATGTCTAAAAAAGTTCATTATTTAAATTTCACATTAAGAATTAATTGGTATGTCTCTTTATGTCTCGTTATGCCTCATTATGTCCCGTTAAAAAGATGTAAATTCTGGGAAATTGTAAAGCTCCTATTTTGTTCGGGACATCTCATCTCGGTATCATTCCGGATTTCCACTGAAAGTTGAAAATTGTCTCAATTTTTATCGCTGATCGGGACAAAACTTTTTGGATCGTCTCGTCTCGAATAAAAAAAAAATAACGAGACGCAGATGCTTAATTAACAGTACATTATTTTCTAGAAATTTCCACGTAACTATATAAGGGAGTACAGGTGATTCACTCGGTATAAAACACGACACTGCATCTTAAATGAGTTCTAGTTCGGGCATTCCGCCGGTGAGGCCAGACATAATATATGTCAAGTCACCTTAGGCCAGGGTGATATTACCAAACACACTTGTCAATTTTAGTTTCAACGTTTTCGTTCCAATGACTTCTAACTCGATGATCGATCGATGCGAAGAAAATTTTTAAAAGTAGTTTGAAAGCTTTTAGAAATTCATTAATTTTCTTTTATAAGTGCAAGATTCTCTGTTAGCGTTATTATAGCTTATTCTCCTTTATTTGGTGCTAATAATAGTACTATCTCCAAAATTCTACTTCTAGGTTTGAAATTACTGATCTCAGGAAAAAAATATCATTTGTAGCGTGTTTTTTCCTATTTAAACAAAAAAATGCATTTGCAAACTTGTTTATCTTCGAAAAACACTAAGTAATCAACAAAAGTTTTTTGAGAACTGAAAACACTTTAAAAAGTTTTTTTCATCACTCAAACTGGTGGACCCACACCTAGCAAAAGGCCTTGGGCGTAATCCCTATCAACCACCCCCTTTCGAATGTCTGGTTTCCATCGTTTTCGTGGAATTCGAAGTTCGAATTTATTTATTATACCAACTGTCATTGAAGTTTTTTAAAATCTTTAGAAAAAAATGATTTGCTATCTTTTTTTCTTTTCATCGATATCGAATATTATCGTTACCACTTACGAATTGTTGAATTTAAATCATAGTATGAACATTAAAAATCTCGAGTTTATTCGAAAAAATGGATTAAAAGCTTTGATAGTGAATAGTCATGAAAACATAGGAACACAAATTGGTTGTCAGACGCAGTTTAAAATGTTAAATTTATCTATCTATGCTAAAATAGCTGTTGAAAATATTTGGGAAGAAAAACTCATTTCTTGGAATATTGCAAACCTTTTTTCATTAAAGATCCCCGGTGATTCCCATCAGTTATTTAAAGATAATCCTTTGTTTTTCTTCATAAATTTTGAGATTGTGGAAAACTCAACAGTGAAAATTGCCGAGCATGTTACGTATCAGGTATGTGCTTAAGTCAAAAAGTGTTAACTTCGGTGATCTGTAGTTTGGAATGAGCAATAAATCTTTTATCATCAAGAAAAGAGCTTAAATGTTGATAATATTTCTTGTAAGCAATTAAGGTATCGTTTAGTTTTTTCCTCGTTGATTACTTACCAAATAGGAAATTTAAAAAAAAAAAAAACAGAAAAAAAGGGTTTTTATGTCTTTAATAGTTAAAATAATCCATTATAACATTAACTCTTTTCAAAGTATAAACATTTGTTAAGGAATCTTTTAATTTTCTTTACTTCACAAGTTTTAACTTATTTATCGAATGATCTTAGAAGAGATATATTATGTGATGTAAACTTTATAAACGACATTTTCATCAGCAAAATATTTTCTTATTTAGGACACGTAGAGATCATATAGGTTTTTTTTTTTTTTTTTTCTGTGATACGTTTGGCTGCTATACTTTTAAAAAACTCGTTTAAAGAAGAAAAGGAAAAAATGAATTTAAGTATCTGAGGATTTTGCATGTATGGTTCCATGCGCATGTGCGTCTACGAACGTGTGCGCGTGCAACCAAATAATATATTCACTTGATTGAAGCTTATTAATGTTCTAAAAAAATCAAGTAATGAAGTTTTAACACCTTTTAATATATATAAAAAAACAAAACAAATAAAAATGAATCTCTCTAGGAATGGAGTGGGTGTGGTTTTCAAAGGACTGACTGCAGTTTTCACAGACCAATTTCAGTAAAAGCCAACATCTTTGCTGACGCCTTTTTGGACAGTGAAATTTACAGAATTGCAAACGATTGGTTGCTTTTAAAGCATAGAAAGAACATTAAAATACTGATGGGGAACATTCAATTATTTTATTATGGATTCGCTGATTTCCGTCGAGTGAACGAACAAGTATCATCATATTATTTGATTCGTTCGTTACCTTCTAGTACTAATATGATAACAACTTCTTCTCTGCTTTTCTCTGGGCGAACTTCAAGAGCTGTTCAAATAACGTTACTGAAAAACTATATTTGGTTGGATGATATACTCAATAAGACAATATGCTGTCTTGAAAAGAAGGTATCGTGCCGAGTAGATCAACAGATCAACTCTACTTCAATAAAAGCTAATTGCAATCGTTTTAAAGTTGATGTAAAAGACGCCGATTTTTCGTGTGCTGCCAATCAGTGGTTTATTTCACAATTATATTCTACGATTCCGAACTGCATTGAGGTATTTCTTTCAGAAAAAACTATTACAAGTAAGACGTCTGTTCATTTCGCAAAAGGAAATTTCTTTAAAGGAACAGATTTTGTAGGGATTGTCCAGTATCGGATCAATTCCACTCATTTTGAATATAGGTTGATAAAAGGGGCAGTTTTAGTAGGAAATCAAGTCGCTTGCTTTGACTCGTTATACCATTCGTTTTCTGAATTACTTTTAAAGTCTGATGACAAATGTCCGTACCTTTTGGAAATAAATAATTTGCATAATACGGTAATTTATTTAGATGCAAGAGAGATATTGCGATTTGAAGTGAGTTTCCAGCTTAAAGCAAAAATTGATTTTCCCCGAAAGTTAACTGATGTTAATTTAATTGATGCCTCACTTTCGGACATGAAGTTTGTAGATATACATTCCGCATACTTCAAACATCGAAACAAACAAATTATGAAAATAGTAGTTCAGCAGAGGTGGAACGCTGCAGAGAAGAAGACTATATTGCATTTCACAACTGTTTTGCTTCATAACAAATGCAATGAAACAAGCAAAACTGTCACCATTATAGGGTCATGTAATGGAAAAATTAAATTACTTTTTGAGTATCCACATAATATTTCTGAAGTTGACATGCTTAAGAAAGATTTAAGAGATGGTAAAAGCTTATGCCGAGTTTTTCATCTACCAATCAATTATCAGCCTCCTTCGCATCCAGGAGCAAATAGACCCATTTTAATGAATTTATATAATGCAGATCCAAGTAGACTACATTATAACAAACAAAATACGATCGCTCAAACAGCTCAAATGAAAAATTGCTACGGCAAGCCTAATAGGTAAGTTTCAAATTTTTTTTATATAGTATAGATAGTGAGAATTTTTAAAAATTATTTAAATGTGCAGTTAAATAATAATTGTTTGGTGTTTTTAGATCAGCCTGTAGTTGCACAGCTTTTCAGCAAGTATCAAGTATCCTCGGTAACTCGGATTGTATAAACAGAGCATATCGTCTATACTATTCTGAAAAACTTACCCCAAAAGTTTTCTTATTAAATGGGACAGAAAAACAAAGCTTAACTCTCCCTTATATTGTAAAAGAGCTGAATAATCGAAGCGACTTTAATATTTTAAATTTTAGTTTAACAAAAAACGGTAGTAAAATTTTGTTAAGTGAAAAAAATAGTTCTATCGAATTCACTGGATATGGGCTTTACCACTTCAGCATACAAGTTTTTAAACGCGATCTGTCGTTTTGCAAATTAAAAACGGAGTTTATTGTTTATATCGATTGGATGCCCTTCCCTCATCTGACTAAAAATATTGTTCGCGTCATATCTTCTTTTTTGTTTGGACTTATAATGTTTGCTATCTTTTTGTATCAGTTTCGTGCAGCTGAGAAAGTGAGATTGGAATTTTGATTGATATCAAGAATTTTAATCGTTTAAGTTGATCTTTCAAGCGATAAACTTTCAAAAAATAAATCAATATTTTTAAATTTTTAAGCTTTTTTTTTGTTATTTTTTGCCAAATATATTTTTAAAGAGCTCGCGTTTGTGTAAGTTGCAACATCACCCATTTGCACCATCAGCATTTTTTAGTTTAAAAATTTATCTTTTAAAAAGAATTTATACAACTAGCACATTTTAATTTTTAAAGCGCTATGAACTGTAGATCACGTTTAAATTTGATTTGAGGACTTAAACGATTTCCTAATAATAACTATTCACATAATTAACTGCAAAAAAGTAATTTTATTTCCGTAAAAATTTAAATTTAACTAAAGTTGAAAATATATCTGTTTATTAGGGTGCATCAAACGCCCCATGTTTTTGTAAAAATTAAAAGTTTTGACTGTACCTAAGTTAATTTTTTTCCAAATATTGTTTTAAGCTTTTGTGTGAAATTTCAATTTTCTAACTCAATGTTTAAGGGGTCCTCGATTGATCCAAAGTTTTGTATATTGATTAACATAGCGAATAATGTATTACGCGACAATTATAACAAAAAAAACAGCTGGAAAACATTATATTATTAATTTTTATTAAGTTATTTAGTGTTTATTTATTGTCAGTAAAGTTAAAAATACAGTGGTAATAGTTTACAGTGCATAGTTAGTTGCTTATATAAACTTTAGCTTGATTTTCTTAAATCTGATTGCCTTTGACGATCCTTTTCGATCATTTGCAATTTGTTTTAGTACACTGCTTCATTCTTGACAGCTATTAAAACGTCGCTGCTAAGCTTAATCCCATGACATTTATTGCTGGAATATTAGTGATTGAAGCTTGATATGCTCCAGATTCATTTAAGAAGCTTGGCTGCAGTTTTAGTGCGTAAAACGTAAACCATGAATCTAATAGAACAAAATCTGCCAATTTAGTTGATATTGTGATTTCTTTTTTAGAAGGGAACTGTGGCTTTCCAAAGCCTGTCCCATTGTCCTCTTGGGGATGTAACAGGTGCGGCTGGTTGATTTTCAAGCAACCGGTCGGCCAGCAGACGTTTCTCAGCGCATGGTGTAAAATACCACAAATAGTTTTGAAATGCAGTTAGATGCCACAAATGGCGTTGAAATGCACGTATGACACTCTTTGCAATATTAGCATTTACTGCTTCATATTGCAAAAGTTTGCGAAATAGCTGAAGATTGTTCCAAGGAGCATCTGCAGCTGATGAGCACGTCATCCACCATGTGCTGTAGACATGTGTTACAAATACAACAAAATCATATATTTTTTGCACTTGGTGGGCGGTTGTAATACTCTCTCGAGGAAGATCGTTAATATGCTGTTGCAACAGACATATTTCGATAGAATAGATTAGTTTGGCCATCCATCTTGTCTTGTGTAATGCACCCGGTCTGTAAAATGGGATAACACTGTCTTCTGTATCCTCTCTGTCTAAGAAGAGAGTACATAGATAAATAAACTCCTTGTAATCATCACGTCTCAGTTTGAGCTCAGCTTGAGTATCCCTCAGGACTTCAGAGCTGCATGAGGAATGAAAAGTTTTGGCTTCTTGAGTTTAAGACTTCGTCGAGTCAAAGCGTGTTAGAGACAGTTTCTTAAACGTTTTGCCTATAAGACAAAAGTTCTTTCGGAATTTTGAAAAAAGAAATACATCAGGTGATCTGGAAGTCTCAATTTTAAGATCTTCAAATACATGTGAAAGCACAACTTCTCCAATATGATGGCGACAGCCAGACGATAGCAAGACTTTACCAAGTTTTTGTTGGATTGTCACACATGCTGCAGAAACGTGGCCTGTGTTTGAGGCGGTTAATTCAAATGTCATGTTGACAATTGACTCTGTACAATCCCAGGAATTTAACTGATCTATTGTTAGATTAGCTATTTTGTTACCTGAGCTTTCTTCGCCAGATGGATATATTGGAACGCCAAGTAGCTTTAAATTTTCTGCATTCCCAATCACTACACAAAGCCGTTCTTCAGACGCGTTCTTATCAGTTAAAAAAGTCATCAATTTTGAGTCCAAATCAAGAATTGCCAAGTCTGGTGCAACCCATTGTTCTTTATAGTCTTCTCCCAATTGCTGAACAACGGGATTTGTCCGGGATCTGTCTGCAGTAGCATAAGAAGAAGACACATTAGAACTGTTGTCTTGTGACTCTTCAATCAAAGCTGCAGTAAATGTTGCTACAGACATATTCAAGCGTGTTGTTAAAGCAACAAGTCTGGGACGTTTCAATATATCATGAGGAATCATTGGCGCCGAGTCCACGGGGGCAACAGGGACAGTGGCCCCCTCAGAAATTTATGCACGGGGGCAAGAGTATCTATTCGCCCCCGTGATAATCTGTGATAATATGTTATTAGTTCATTGCTGCAGCTGATAGAAGCATCAGCAAGTGTGAATTGCACACTTTGACAGCCTTTTCAAGTATCGTTGCAAGTTTTCATAAAACCTGTCACAAATGTTTTTGAATTCCTTCAAAGATTTTGCGTTGACGGCTTCTTCTGGCAAAGAACTCTTTTGTTTTGTTTATTACTTAAATTTAGCGTTGCGTAATTTAGGAATGATCCTAATAAAAAAACAATTCGAAAAATCGAGTAATTAATGTAAACTGTCTATTGTTGGAAGTAGGTATTTATTGTAAGTTTTTTTTTTTTTTTTTTTTAGCATTTTTTTGAAATTAGTATATAACCGGTAGAGAAAAATTATTTTCCATTCACTAGCAATTTTCTCTCATGCATGTACACTAAACTTTTCACATCCAATAAATAAAATAAGTTGTTTTTCAACTTTGTTTGTTTCAAGTGAACTAACGTAAACAAAAAGTTGTCTTTTTGTCTGTCGTACATTTTGAATAGCATTAAGTGCCAGGCGAAACCGAACCAATATAAAAGCCATTCGACCATTGCAAAGCTTTTCTGAAAGGACTTATTGAAAAGAAACAGTAACAAATAAAACAACAGAATCAAAATTGACCCACGCTTGAACGGCAGAAAAATTCTTTATTTCCTTTTTAGTGCATTATATTAACTGAAGATGTATGTTTTAAAAACTTTTTTTTTTGTCTTTCTTATTGTTTTAAAATGCTATTGGGGTATGTCTTTCGATCTGTTATATGAACTCCTGACTTCCAGTCTTCCATCTGTTATATGAACTCCACTTCCAGACTTCAAAATCCTACTCTTTTCATTTTTTGCAGCTCTGTCTCCAATTTTTGTGGTCATTCAGGAAGATAATTGGAAAATATCTATATTACAATTTTGCAGAACAATGTTTTTTATGTTTACCACAAGGTCAAAAATCAGCAATAGAATCATTAGTATGGCTATGTTAAAAAACTTAAATAGAACCAGCAATAAATCTACTGTCCCAGTTCAAGATAGACAATCAGACATAGCAATAGCTTTATTGCCATCTATTGAGCAGCCAGCGTCACCAACGACTTTGGCTTCCTCCGAACAATTTCAGAACTGTCTGATTCAACTAAATCTTCTTGTAATGTACCTGACAAGCAGGCTTCTAGAAAATCAAACCGTAAATTTCTCGATTCCTAGCTTGACACGTACCAATGGCTTCGTTATGACAAAGACAAAGATAAAACATTCTGTTCAATATGCCGAAGAAACGAAACTAACAAGGCCGTTTATTCAAATTTTACTGCAGAAGGATTTGATAATTGGAAAAAAGCTGTTGAAAGATTTAATATGCATGAAAAATAAGTAAATCACTGACAAAATATTACCAAAGAATCTTACAAAGATAAAGGTATAAGTATATCTTCACAAATTTCGTCCTCGCACCAAAAATATATAAAGGAATCAAGAGAAGCTCTTCATAAAATTATTTCCACTGTTGCTGTTGTTGAAAGAAACTCGCAAGATAAGGACTAGCCATTCGAGGTCATACAGAAGAAGCTTCAAATTTGAGTCAGTTTTTAAAAGTTAGAGCTGCAGATGTTTCGTAATTTAGTTCTTGGTTACAGAGAACGAAATACAAATTGATTTCGCATGAAATAATAAACGAATTGCTTCAAATGATAGCATCCGAAATAATCAGACTTATTACTACCAAAATTAAGAAAAGTAAATATTTTTCAATAATGCTTGACGAGACTTCAGACATATCTATGATGGATCAGGTTTCATTGTGTGTTCGATCGGTCGACCGTGACACGTTTCAAATTGAAGAATATTTTTTAGGCCTTTGTGGAACAAACAAAACTGATGGTAAAACCCTTTTCGAAATAGTTTGTGATATGTTAACCACATTAGATTTACCATAAATTATTTACGAGGGAAATGCTTTGATGGTGTGAGTAATGTTTCGGGAGTTTATAACGGCTTACAAGCAAAAATAAGAGCCCTTGAATCTAGAGCATTACTTGTACATTGTCAAGCGCATACACTAAATCTCGTAACCCAAGACTTTATGAAGAATGTTACCGAGGTAAGAGATATTCTTCAGCTTAGTAGGAAGTTAGTTTCGTTGCTTTGCGAATAACCGAAGAGACTTGCTTGGTTCAAGACATTTTAGCAAGAAAGCGACAATTTGTCTTTGAGAACATTTTGTCCTACACGATGGACGTTGCAATACACATCGCTTGTATCAATACTGAACAATTATGAGGAATTACGGAACTTCTTTTCAGAACTGTCTAATACTGAAAAAAATGAGGCGGGGGCAAAAGCAAACGGATTCAGGAAGCAACTAGATAAGGCAGATACATTTATTATGTTGAAAATTACTAGTACAGTCGACTCTCGATATCTCGAACAGTAAGGGGACCGGAAAAAAAGTTCGAGATATCGAGAGTTCGAGATATCAAGAAAAGGGTTGAAAATAAATAAAATTGCCCGACTTTCATTAAAACAAGTTATTTTTCTGACAAAAATCATTAACAACAAAAACTACAACTTTTGGAAAAAATCTGTTATCTGATATTGCTTTAAATTATCCATCTTTTCCATCTTCATTAAATCCTCAAGTTTTAGTGCTAGGGATTGTATTTCATTTCCGTATTTTGAGCTGTATAGCGAAGCATTTTGAATTGTTTCAAAAGCAATTTCTAATTGAATATCAGATGGGCGTGGCGGGGCTTCGACGTCAATAGCTTCGTCAACGCTATCTTCAACTTCATTATCGTCGTTTTCAAAATTAGGGTCTAAAATCTGAGCAATGGTTTCAGCATCAGTAGCAAGTGAACCGGTGGTTACTAAATCGCAATCTAAACCAATGTAAGATTCCGCTGAGAGATCTTCTTGGACGGCACGAGGATCTAACTCTCGCAAACGGTTAAGTTCTTCTGTCAAAAATTTAAAAGAATGATCATCATCAGCTTCTTCAATACTCTTGTTTGTTTTGCTGATACCAGCTTTTTTAAAGCAGTTGATGACAGTCTCCATCGACACAGCATTCCACGAAGAAACAAGATCTTTCATTGCTTGAAGTATAGAAATTTTTGGCATGGGTTCGTTATTTTCGACAGCCTTGATACACAAACGCACAATTTTGTGACGATAATGAGCTTTAAGACTTCATATTACGCCTTGATCCATGGGCTGAAGGACAGATGTGGTGTTAGGGGGGAAAAATATTAGGTTGATGTTGCTTAGCCCTTCAATGTGTGGGTGGGCAGAACAGTTATCCACCAGGAGTGCTACTTTCCTGTCTTGAGCACGAAAAAATGAGTCAAGTTTCATTACCCATTCTGTAAAAAGGTCTCCGGTCACCCAACTTTTTAGCTGATTTTTATATGTGCAAGGAAGTTGTTTAATGTGCTTAAAACACCGTGGGTTTTTAGATTTTCCAAACATAGGTAATTTTTCTCCCGTTGCACTCCCTGTTGCTATGCCTGTTAGTCTGACTTTACTATTTTTTCCCCCAAAACATTTTTCTCGTGATAAATGGTATGTTTTGTTTGGTAGGCACTGGTAAAATAGTCCAAACTCATCGGCATTGAAAATGTTTTCAAGCTTGTAATTCAAAAGCAATGTTGGAAGTGTAGTTTCATTCCACGAAGCAGTCATATTATTCGTCACGGCGGCACTTTCGCCTGAGATTATTTTAAAGCTGATGCCGTTCCTAAAAATAGGAACAGAATAATTGAATTTTAATTACACGTTTAAAAAACTAAATAAATTAAATATAAACAGATACATGTTATTTGTTTATATTAAAATTGAACAAGATTTGACAAAATTTAACTGACCTTTCTTTCCAATTATGAAACCAACAATCAGATGCTTTAAAATCCAACTCTCCTAATGCTTCTGCGAATTTTAGTGCCTTTTCTTTTAGTATGGTACCATCAATTGGTACTTGTTGACTTCTTTTTGCAACGAACCACGTGTATATGGCCTTGTCTACATTTTTGAAATTACCACTACGAAGTTTCTTCCGTTTAGATTTTGTGCCATTTTTTTCCAGTGAGGTTAATAACTTGGTTTTATTTTTAATCCAGGTTGATAATGTGTTCTTTGGGACTCCATACTTTTTGGCAACCTCTTTGTTAGACATCCCAGTCTCTAGGTCTTTTAATGCCTTGCATTTTTCTATTATAGATTTGTTCGTGAGTTTTCGTTTAACGAGCGGCATGTTGCTGCGTTTGACAAAAAGAATAAATTATATATTAAAGGAAAACATTTCAGAAATTCGATTCTTAAAAAAAATCGAATTTAAAAATCGAATTAAAAATTTTTTTTTTTCGAAAATTGGAATTTAAAAAAATTAAATTTTATTAAAACATTTTTGAAAAAAAAAATGTTGAAAAGTTTGAGATAACGAGAGAAAATTGCCCTGTGGACCGAAAATATTGTTCGAGATACCAAAAAGTTCGAGATAATAAGGTTCGAGATATCGAGAGGATTTTAGCCTAAACTAGTACGTTATGTCCATGGGACCGCTAAAAAAGTTCGAGATACTCAAAAGTTCGAGATATCAAGTATTCGAGATATCGAGAGTTGACTGTAGTATCCTAAAACATTTGGAAGGAGCTGATACCATTATCCAGAGTAAAAGTCTACATTTAAAAACATGCAATGATATTATTGATACATTGAAAGACACCATTTATAACATAAGAGAAAAATTTAATTCTGTCATGTGGGAAGAATTAAAAGAGGAATGGAAACTTCTTCGTTTAAATGAACCTAAAGAACCAAGAAAAAGAAAGCTACCAATTAGATTTGACTGTGGATTAACAGAGCCACACATTTTCACAGCAAAAGAGCGTTACAATCAAATCTACAAAGCCTAGCATCAAGGTTTACCTCTGACTCCCAATTGTTGTTATTGAATGCAGAGTCTTTTCTAATTAATTTAGAAGTCTCTCCAAAAACAATTTGTGACTTTTATAAAGATGATCTAAATATAGATCGACTTAAATTGCATAGGGACATGTTTCATGATATAATTGAAGCCAAACATTTAAAAGTAGCATCTTTCATGGACGTTTTAAATGTTTTGAAATGTCATAAGAATAGCATGATTCATCTAATGGAGCTAAAAAAATTCGTGCACTTAATTATGACAGTTCCGATAACAACATGTACTACAGAGCGATCATTTTCTATGCTAAGAAGAATGAAGACATATTTAAGAAATACAATGGCCCAGAAGAGATTAAATCACTTGTCCATTATCAATTGTTACAATGAAGAACTGAATATTCTGGATATGACAAAGATTGGTAATGAATTTGTAAAAAAGACCATTCGAAGCAATACTTTTGCTATAAAAATTGTTAGTTCATAAGTTAATAAAAAATTACCGTATTTTATATTGAATAAACATGTGTACCTTACCAAGTACCTTTTTTATTTATTTTCAACTTATATCAAAAATAAAATCAATTTTCTCTCTTGTTTTTTGCATTTCCAGTAGATAAAAGTCTCAAGTGTCCTTATTGAAGTTAGGGGTCATCCATAAATGATGTCAGTAGATTAAGGAAGGGGAGGGGGAAATTTTTGCCTCCTAGCATTTCAGTTCGCCCCCTTGGTCAAAATCAAATGTCGACGCCTATGTGAGGAATAAATGCAGATGTCCAAGTGTTTGAGGAACGGTGATGGCATCTTTTACTTGTCTTCGGAGTCTCGAAATTCATGTCACATTCACCTTCATCGCTAGTATCTGTATCTAATAGGCTTCGAGTTGCTGTTTCTTCTCCTTCTTCATCTGCTCTTTGCTTCTCTTTAACAGCTCTTCTCTGTGTCATTTGCTTTCTCACATCACTTCGTTGAATCTTTTTATCTAATATGCTATCTTTTGATCCAAAAGTTGCAATTCTGTTAGTTTTCATGGAGTGGAGAAATGCCTCGCAATAAGCTTTTCTACATCAGCTGGCCAGAGTGGAAAAGTTTCACATGGTGAAGCTTCAATAGCATTTATCCTGCATACAACTGATGCATTTGACCTATGTTCCTTTGGTATCACCCTGAGTTTAGCATTTTCCTTTAGCAGTTATATGATGTGTTCACACGCTTTGAGTTCTGAAATCATTGGAATATTTGCTTTGCCATAAAATACCACTAGTTGATTCAATACTAGTCTTGTTGCTTCCCATTGAGAACGGTTTACATTAGTGATTTTTTTTGGAACATTTGTGTGGTACATCATGCAACGGAGTACTTGATGTCTGGTTGGAAGGTGGGCACCAGTGATTATTGCATCTTCAGGCAAAATAGCTTCACCCAAACCAAGTATTGCAAGGGACTTCCTTGTACCTTTGGATTCTGAATTGGAAGGAGATGCCATTACAGGTCATACTACTCAAAAAACAGGTAAGCTACAGTTAAGGTAAGTAGTGTTATTTGAAGGTAAAAAAACCACCACAGGTACCATTAGCCATTAAAAGTAAGTTGGTAAATAATAATGAGAAGTTATTTAATTAAATTTCCCTATTATCACTCATGCCATGAAAAATTATAAAAATTAGTAAATATGTAAAGTTTTTATTATACAATTAAAAAAGATAGTTGCTTACCAACTGATATATTCAAAATAACAGGAAAAAATTCCAAATTTTTCTCTCATAAGGAAGTCCAAAAATATTTAATTCAGTCAAATGCAGACAGCAAGGGTATAATAATCAAAAATATAGTATTGTTAAACTAAATTAACATTATTTATTTCAAACTTAAACATGAAAAACTGTTGAAGAAATTAATTACAGTTTGTAGTCTATGATAGGTAAATGTGAATTTTTCAAATGACTGGAGGACCCCCTAAATGTTAGTATAAGTAAGAAATATTTTATATTATACCATTTTGGCCTAAAAGGAAACTTTTTAAAATGGGTACAAGGATATTTAAAAACCTGGGGCGTTTGATGCACCCTACTGTTTATAGACGCTTGCTGCTGTATTTGATTACAGTTGAATAATTCAATTGGAACGAGTTGTTTAATGTGATGGAAAACAGTTTTAGAGTAACAGAAAGAAGAAGCTTCACTCAAGGACCCTTGTAATTAAAAATGTTCTCTCTTCAGTAGTCACTTGGTTTCATGTTAAAGCAGCCATGCTGTAGATCTGAAGCAGCGTAAATGCTGAGCCTAAAAGTGATTTGGAGTTAACTGTTCAGATAGATCATTACTTCACAAAATACCACTTCTAAGAGAATCCCAAAATGCCACTTCTGAAAAATGCTAAAAACGTAAGTTTGTCTAACATAGCATACAAAACATCAGCAAATGAACAGTTCTAAATTTGGTGTAAACTCAACTTTTTGATTGGTTACTTTTTAAAAAAAGAATTTTTTAAATGACGTGACCAAGATTAACTTAGTGAATTCCAAATCTTAACGCATTCAATGAAATATTACACTTTTTAAACAATGTCAACTTAAAAACATGTTGCACACTCCATAAATTTATTTGAAATTTAACTTTGTGTTGTCATAGACCAAAATTATGATTAGTGAACTCTGAAAAAACTAAGAGGTTCGTGCGGTTCAATTTCTAATACTTTTTTGATGCTGGGCATTTTTATCGTTATATTTGCATGCAAACGTCTGGAGGAGTCCTTCAGAGTTTTTCAAATGGCACTTTTTATTTTGGGAATTATTTTTTACATTTAACCATGTTATTTTTGATTTTTTACTTGCAAAGCTCAGACTTCAATTTCAAATAATTGAAAACAGCTAATGCTTTTGTAACATTTATCCAATTGAGTTACTTGCAATATCTCTACTTTTTTACCTCGAATAGTTTTTTTTTTCCACTCACAAAAAACTCAAGTAATTCAATAAAACTTTCTTTAACATGATCGCGTTACAAAGACGGTATGTTAAATAGTTTTTCAAAATCATAAATTAAACAAATTATTAAATGTAAAAACTTTTTTAACAAGACATTTAAGATTTATATGCCTTCCCCCTCTGGCTGAGAGTTTACAAGAAAGAAGTCCATCACTGTAAATTCTTTATCGACTATATAGTCGACTATATAGTCGATGAAGAATTTACAGTGATGGACTTCTTTATTGTAAACTCTGAGCCAGAGGGGGAAGGCATATAAACCTTAAATCTAAAAAATCGAAACTAAAAGCGGTTTCTAATGCTCCGAATTTTGAGATGTAAACAAAAGTCAGAAAATAAATATAGAAACTGTTTCTATATTTATTTTCTGACTTTTGTTTACACCTCAAAATTAGGAGCATTAGAAACCGCTTTTAGTTTCGAGATGAAATATTTTTTGTTTAAGATTCGAGAGGGAGTTTTCATTAGTGATTGATGCCTGTTTTTACCATACTTTGTTCATTGATTTTTTTTAGAAGTAATAACAATCCCGTTCTACGTTCTCTAGAAACAATAACAATAACAATAAAGTACTATAGCAATAAAATCCATTCAACTTTCCTAACCTGTGTTATTAGACTGTTTTTTGCATTTCCAATATCACTGCAAATATTTAAGACACAAATATTAGTAATTTATACAGTCACCTAGAACAAAGTTCGTCAAAGCAGATCGAAATCCATTTTCAACTAACATTAGTTCAATAAGTGTGTACGTTTTCACATAGAATAAAGTCCATCTGTCAGGGAGATTTATATGCTTGTACCCTAAACACGAGTCTAAACTAGGAAAAACGAGTCTAAACATCGGTGAAATAAAAAGAAATTGGTTTTGGGCGAAGTCGAGAACAAACTTTATATTTTTTTAGAGATACCTTTACATTGTAAAAAAAGTCATATATCTCAAATTTTTTCAAACAAACATGAAACTGTTGTACAAACGTTGTTTACTTTTGCAGTTGAAAGGAAAATTTATTTTTTATTTGTAATGTCCATTATACGCCAAGTGTATTAGTTAATACACTTGGCGTATAATGGACATTACAAATAAAAAAACACCTTTTTTGATTCTTGATTAGAAAAACAAAAAAGAATAATGAAAATACGCAAATCAAATATTTGGAATATTTTTTTTTATATATTCACCTCAGCAAAACAAACGTACATTAATTCGCAGGTCGAGGCTGCATGTTGACACGCTCACGGTTTCAGTGTCAGTTGTAACGAGAGATTTTCGCGAGCGATAAGTTTGAGGTTTCATAGTATTGCTGCGTTGTTGCAGTCGAATCATTCAAACTTTACACAAGTCACATTGGTAAGTAACGTATTCATAAGTAAAAACAGTTAATGCGTTAATGAAGTTTCACTTTATTTGCCTTTTTTTTCTTTTTTCTTTTTTTTTCGAAAAAGAACATTTAGTTAAAATCGCACACCAAGTATAACACAAAGTTAAAAAGGTGTAAGTGTGGTTTACCGTAAAAATGAAGCTTTAATGGTTAATAACACTTATACTTTAGTTAGAAATCGCTTTTTCCTCGTTGTTTTATCTATCCGTAAAGGTGGGTGTCAGATTACTAGATAACGCCTGGCATTTTAACATCCACTTCCATGAAAGGAGATGTTAAAGTATCTGGTTCTAGAGATTATTCATGTGGCATAACTTTAACTGCTAATATTTACAAAATAATTTTTTTTTCTATAGTTAAAAAAGGTCTTCAAGAGTTATCTAAAACAAACTTCAGGGAAATTTCTACTTTCGCATGGCCTTAGAAAATAACATCATGTATGATTCTTTGCTTTTAAAACAATATGAAAAACCCTTTAAGGTTTTTACTATTAAAATCTGAAAAAATAAAAAAAAAGTGAAATTTTTTTTTTTTCTTATTTGTGGAAGGTTTAACCTTTATAAACAATAAATAACGTACAACAATGGTATAAAAGTTTTAAAACTTACCCTAATTTTGTTTTTTAAAAAGGGCAAACTTCTAAAATTTTAAAAAATTCCATAGCAACGGCCTTTTTCTCCATTTAAAAATTTTCTATCTTCTAACAAAGATATCTTTAGTTTGGTTTAATATTTTTCTTTGAAATTTTTTACAGAGATAAAATGTAGTTAGGTGAATGTGCTGAGTTAAAAATATTTACACTATGGTATCCTATTCAAATAAAAATTTGGGTAACTTGGGCTATTTTGGTATTTAATTTAAGCATTACACTAAATTGCAAATTCCAGAGCATTAAAAAAAATATATAACTTTTTTTTTGACTCAGCACATAGTTCATACAATAAACAATGTTTTTGAAAAGTTTGACTTAATTTGAAAAATTTGGCAGTTAGTTATCCTTGTTGAAAAATATGCTATTTTTAAGTTAATTATGCACATAATTAATGACGTAATGTTGAAAATATGAAAAATTTGTATTTTTTTAATCTGTTTTGATTCCAAAGCTACTAAAATGTTTAAGTGTGAGGTAAAAAAGCGATTCTATCAATATTTTTTTTAAATAGTGGGTAGCCACCTTAAACAGTCCTATGAGCTATCTTTTGAGTAAAAAACTTATTACTGTACTGCGTTGTCACAAGATAGTTTTTCTGAGTCCACGCGTAATCGACTTTCCTCGAAATCAATAGAAACAAATTACTCCGTATGTACTGCCGATGACTTGACTTATCGCGTAAAAAACGGTTTTTTTGGTTGCTTTTAACTGTGTAAATTTTAAAGGTTGTTGTGTACCGCGTTCTACAGCCCTGAAAGATACGGAAGAGTTTATTGAATTCTTTAATGGTTATGACTTTTCTAGTGAATCATATACAGTTTACACTACAGATCAATTAACTACCGAATGCCGTAATATTGTTTCAAATGAAAAGATACAAGGTAATATTAACATAATATCTCTGTTATTGCTTGATTTTGATCTCTGTTATTGCTTGATTTTATATATATATATATATATATATATATATATATATATATATATATATATATATATATATATATATATATATATAGGTTACGACTGCATCGCGGTGCTAATATCAAGTCATGGTAATGAAACAGCTGTAATCTGTTCTGATAAAGAAGTAATATCAACAAATGAAATCATTGAAATATTCAGCGCCAAACAAAGTAGAATCAAAGTTCAAACACCAAAACTTTTTTTCATACAAGCATTTTTCCGTACCTCTTTCACATGTCACAGGTACCAAACTATTGCTATCCTATACAAATGCACTTGTAGCGTACTCGAGCACAGAGAAAAAAAAAGCATTCTCATTTTCAAATCCTCCCCTTAAAAGATACAATTAAAGAAACACAGTTGGTTCTTGGTTTATATCTTGCCTTCTTATAATGTTTAAAGAATACTCTGAAAGAGAAAATTTGTTGACTATGCTCACACGGGTAAACGAGGCAATGTGTCTCTATGGGAATAAAGAGAAGATGAAGCAAATATCTTCGCAAGAAAATCAACTCACAAGATTTATCTTACCAAAAGACATCATCAAAAAGTTCAGGAGAAGGGCATTTAGTAATAGTATTGCTCAAATAGACATTATTTTAGTAAAATTTTAACTGTAAGAAAATTTGTTTATGAAGTCAATTTAAAGTTTTAAGATGACTTCATTATAATCACAAAAGCTATTCTTTGTTTGAAAAGGGAATTGTTAATCCAAAACTAATTTGTATCTCTTTATCATTCGTCTTTATTAGTACTTTTAAAATTATAATTTTACAAAAAATCTTAAAAACTATTAAAATCTCAACAGTTCAATTCATATTTGATCCACTGATCACAATTTCTGATCATCTCATCATCTGAGACACATCTCTGATCCACTGACCACAATTCATCTCTGATCCACTGAATATAAGATTTTTGTGTTTTTATTAATCGACAATATTTTATTCAGTGAAAAATAAATACATGACACGTTTGGAAAAGAATACATTTTATAATCAGTAACTTTTTATTACATAATTATTAACTTATCAGTAATGACATTATTTTTATCATAAATTATTATTGTTATAACATTTTTTTTTTTCATAACCTTATATATCTGTGTGTGTGTGTGTGTGTGTGTGTGTGTGTGTGTGTGTGTGTGTGTGTGTGTGTGTGTGTGTGTGTGTGTGTGTGTGTGTGTATGCAATATATACATATTTTTCTTTAGTAAAAAAATACTCCAGGAATTCTTTAATATACAGAAGATTAGGAAACTTCTTTTTTTAAACATGGTTTCATCTGAAAAATTCATTGTGAATAAGGGCCTCTTGATGGTTTTCAACTATATTGACAGCAATATACAGCAAGATGACCCTCACAACAATTTCATCAAATATTTAGAAGCGTACAATTTTTCTCCCGTGTTGCATGCAGGTCAAACAAAAAGCGATTTGATTAACAAATTAGTTTCGAGAGATGATATTGAAGGTAGCGTTAGATATATACGTTTTGTAATTTTTTTTTTACCCCCTTTTTCTTTGGTGATAGTGTTAAAAAAGCGTTTAAAATCATTTACAAGGTCTGTTTTGTAAGGAGATAAGTGCTTATAGAGAAACTTTCAAATGCATTTTTAGATTACGATTGTATCATGGTGATGATTTCAAGTCAAAGTACTGAATTAAGTGTAATCTGTAGTGATGGTGAAATAAAATTGAATGAAATTATTGACATTTTTAACGAAAAAATTCCAATTCAAATACCAAAACTCTTATTCATTCAATCATTTTTTGTCGATGAGTGTGATGGCAATAGAGCTGTATCACAGAACAATTTCTCAGCTATTGAAACTGATCGCGCAAGTACAGTCGAAACTTTGCCATCTGACGCAAACTTACTCGTGGTACATTCAATCATGGAAAACAACAGCTGTTCATGGTTTATAGACTGCCTTATTAAAGTATTTGAAAATTATTCAGAAAGTGAAGATTTAATGACAATGCTCACTCGAGTTAATCGAGAGATGAAATCGTCACAAAAAAGCCAACTTACTCACAAGATTTTTCTTAAGAAACTATAAGCATATTTCATCTATTTGGTTATATTTGCTAAAGGTAAAATGCAAACCATGGCTGTAAAAAAAAGAAAAAAATGGGCTGAGGATTATAGTTAAACCAGACTCTACAAGCTGCCCTGTAACTTCATCGTTCTTACAAGTGTCGAATCTTATTGCATAAATAAATTGCGTACGTTGAAAGCTATTTTCTTACAACATCGCTAGAAAACAGCAGTGAACGCTTCTGTTCTTTCTGTCATGACTATTTTCGCAATCTCAGTGGATCTTTGATAAGAAACTGATGTTCCAATACCTGTAGAAAGCATAACTTTTCCGTAGTTAATTTTTTTGTTAATAGTTTCTTTTTAATCATTTTAACCGTCTCTTGTAAACACTTTTCGAAATATATATGAAAATTTGTATTAGTAAAATGTAAAAATAGATCTTGCAATTTTTTCAAAACCTTTTCTCAATTACTTTAAATAGTTCTTCAAAAGAAGAACTTAGCCTTTGTAACACTGGAGCGAAATACTTGCGAAATATAAAACTCCCAAAAATATATATTTACAACTAGTTTAACAAACGCAGACAAGAATTCTAAATTCTTTCAAGTTACGAATTCAAATAAATAGTGGTAAAATTACTTTTTCAATTTTAGTTTCAAGTAATAAAGGAAAGTTACCTTTTCATATCGTTAGTAATGTCATTGGCGTAGAAAAACCGGGGACTATCGTGGCCATAGTCTTAACAGCTTTGTTTTTTAAACGTTTTATTTTACTATACATATTTATTGATTAATTGAGAGGTAAGTAATTTGTAAAAATTGTTAGTTCGTAGTGTTGATATTTTTAACAAGATAATGTAATATAATAACAAAATAGAACCCTATGATAATATAATATAATAATACAATGTAACTTAATGCAGCAAAGTATTTATACTTATGATGCTATTATATTTTACTTCTATATATTAGATTTTAGAAAATTATTCGGTAGCATTAAATTTAAAAAATAACGCAATTTTAGCAAAACTAATAATAACAATACGGTTACCATATTTAACTTTCATTGTGAATATGAAAAAACTTATCTATGACATAATATAAAATATAATGTAGAACAATATATTGGGTTGGGGAATATATTCGTAGCGTTTTTATCAAAGACTTTTATTTAAAGGAAATCTTTACTTATAATAATAAATTAATCGATTATGCATTCGCCATCGCTGTTTACGACCTCCTCCCACCTCTCGACCAATTTGTCAATGTCTTTCTTCCAAAAATCGCCCGGTCTAGTATCAAAGAAATTATTGACCCAGTTTTTAAGGTCCTCTTCATTATCGAAGGTAACGCCCCTCATATGGTTCGACAGAGATCGGAAAAGATGGTAATCTGTGGGTGCAAGATCCGAAGAATACAGCGGATGCTGAAGGACCTCCCATTCGAGCTCTTGGAGTGTGGCTTTGACGACTTGTGCAACATAGGGTCTGGCGTTGTCGTGAAGGAGTATGGTTTGGCCTTGTCGATGAGGTCTTTTCAGTTGAATAGCTTCATTTACGCGGCGTAGCTGGGCTATGTAGAGCTTCTTGGTGATCGTGACATTCCTATCGAGCATTTCCCAGTGCACCATGCCCTCCCTGTCCCACCAAACACATATCATGATCTTCTTTGGATGAAGGTCACGCTTGACTCTAGGCTTTGGCGTATCTCCTGGTGCCACCCATTCCTTCCTTTGCTTCATATTAATGTATAGACACCATTTCTGATCTCCCGTGACGATTCGATACAAAAGCGCTGTTTATGACCACGTGTTGCTCGATGGCGGGCGAGATGTTGAGAAGCAATTTGAAGGCAAATCCCATTGAATGAAGATGGTTGAGAATCGTTTTACGATCACAGTTCATTTTTTCGGCCAATTCACGACTTGTTTGGTGACCGTCCTCCTTTAAAAGTGCTTTGAGACGCTCTTCGTCGAAGTCAGAAGGTCTCTCGCTGCGAGGTGTGTCGTCGACGTCAAAATCGCCATTTTTAAACTTTGCAAACCATTTTCGTGCAGTGGACTCACCTATGACACCGTCTCAGTATACGTTACAAATGTCCCGGGTTGCTTCATCAGCCTTTTGGCCTCGATAAAAAGCGGAGAAAAGTAGGTGTCGAAAATGTTGTTTTTTACCTCCTGGATATTCCATTTTTAAGCCTTAAAAGTAACAAAAAATTAAATTATTCCAAAAGACGATTAGGACAGTTTTGTAGAGCAGAAATAGCCCTATCGAATGAATATTTACACTTTGTCAAACAGAAACAAATCGTTGTAAAATAAAATAAAATATAAAAACGCTACGAATATATTCCCCAACCCAATAGTACCTTCATCGTTTAATATTTATCAAAATTCATTATTTAACCTTCTTTATTTAAATATTTAATAAAAGTAATTCCTAATAATTATAACTAATCGGTAGCCTAGCAGCAGTTGTTGTCGGTATTAAAAGTAATTGAAAGTAGTTGGCCCAAGCTCTCTCTAGTACTAAACTACCGGTACCGACTTAAAAATATTGATAAAAGTGCCGAAATTCAGTAGTAAACTTTTTAGTTCTTCTGTTTTGCAAAATAGTTTTTCGTTTAAATTGACTTTGGATTTCCCCATAAGTATAAACAATTTTTTTAAAGCTCCATTCTTACTAATCAGTATAAAAAAGTTTTTATTCTTCTAACAAAATAAAGACTTTCAGGAAAATCTATAATTTATTTTATTAAAGCCAAAATATGAAAAATATACTTTATACAATGTGTTACGAAATCAGCTTCCCAAACATTTTAACATGTTCAAATTTTATATTTATACTTTCCGAAGATCATAATGATGTTCGAAAATTTCTATTAATATTTTGTCTATATTAGTATTTTCCAAAATATACTGTACATGGGTTTGCTTTTCCTGCTAAAATATTAGATTTAACAGAATCAAGTCATTCTTTTTTAAAATCAGCATCAGCGCCACTCTGTTTTGCTTCCGCGGTTTCAAACTTCTGCGGCGGCGCTTTTGGCAACGGTGGTGAGCAAACCTTTTGTGGTTCATCGTTCCAAGGTTGCTTATCACCAGATACAGAGAGCGCAAAAAACACCACACCGAAACCGTATACAAACGCGGTGATCCAAAAAACGGTTTGCCATTCTGCAGCAGTCTAACGAAAATAATACAAATGAAAATTTTTAAAATTTGCATAAGAATATTTTCTATTTAATGAAAATTAAAAAGACAGAAGGCAAGAGGGGGGAAGTGAGAATACTAATAAAGCACGAGTAAAAATCCCGATATCCAATTAAGATCATAAGCAATTTAGTTAAACACTAGCTTACATTTTTAGTGGTGATGTAACCGACAAGCATAGGAGATATAAAGCCAGGCATTGATCCAAAAACATTGCTGATTCCAATAATGACTCCGGCATATCTTGGCGCAATGTCCAAAATATTGACTGCATAGCCTGTTGCATTAAGTCCAGTGATACCTACTCCAGTACATAGGAGTCCGATTGCTACTGCCTTGCTTTTTGCGTAACCCACACCAACAATGAATATACTCGCGGTTGTGCAACCTGTCGAAAATATAAGGCGCCGCACATTTCTAACTGACACTCCTTTCACAATTAACATGTCTGCAATCACGCCTCCTGAAGGTCCGACTATAGCTTTAATTACATAAGGGAGCGACACGAGGAATCCAGTCTAAACAAAAGAGAATAAAATAATTAATGAACTTTCTGTTGCGGTAATCAACTAGTCATAAAACAGTTAATGTGGAATATGTATAAGTGTCGCGGTAATCTAATCGTTATAAAACAATTAATGCCCCCCTTGTTAATATGTATAAATAGCGTAATCTTCGAAATCTCGCTCTCTTGAAGTAACAACAACGGACTCAAGCAACTCTTCTAGCACTAGCTGTGATATACAAGCTCTTCTTTGTGTTTATCGCATATTTGTATAACATTACTCGTATAATATATTAATAAATTGAACTCGTTTTACAATACCACTCTTACATAAAACAACACTTTCTCGATACTGAACTTTTTATTGTAAGTTTTGTTTGTAACACTTGTCAGCAGTATGGAAAATAGAAATAAGAAAATAAAAGATAAAAAAAAAAATACTAACAGTAGCAATATCGAAATGAAGGACTTTTTGGAAAAACTTAGGAATACAAATTAAGATCGTGTAAAGGCCCCAATCAGCTGAGAAATTTCCAACTATAGTTGCCCACACCGGTAGTGAAGTGATGATTTTTAACCATGGAACATTCAGTTTCTTAAAAAGAAAATGAAACATAATTTTAGAAATTTTAATTCTCTAAAAACCAAATAAGTTTCAACAGTAATGATTGCAAGTTTTTACCTCATGAGCGCTTCTTTGCTCGAGACTTGACAAAATGTATTCCCTTTCAGCGTCAGAAATGGTGGGATGGCTTTTGGGAGATGGGTGGATAGCCAAACACCAAATAAAAAACCAAAGTAAGCCAACAGATCCTAAATCAAAATGTGATTTGAATGTGAATTCACATCTTTCTTTTATCTTAATGCGATATGAATGTAAACCCACATCTTTCTTTTATCTTAATTTGTTTTTATACTTACCTATTGCACATGACAAAATATATTATAAATAAAAAAGAAAAATTACCAAAAACATAAAATACTGATGCCCAACCACCGTCAAAACCATATTTTGTCAGCAGACCTGTCAGAGGCATTGTCAATATAGTCCCAACTGGGCAACCTATCAAAATGAATAAAGTTATTACTAAAATTTAGCGGTTCAAAATTTAAAGATTTTTTTGCTTTTTACTTTTTTTATACTTTTTGGTGTTGGAAAAAAATGAAAAACAACATTGAAAAACAATATCCAATTATTTACCTGCAGCAGTGATCGAAAACAATCGAGATCTTTCAAGCGGCGGTGCCCATTGCCCCCAAATTGCATGGTTGCTAGGAAACAAAACGCCCTGGAAATAACATAACATGTGTTACTTATGGTAGTTCATATGTTTTCTTGTAACAAATATCCATTGAAAAAAAAAAACATTAAAAAACAAAAAGGAACTTCAGTAAAGATTAGCACCATTGTGCCTTAATTTTGCGATGATATCATCTTCAAATAAATTAACATTTAATTTGGTGAAATGTCAATAAAGTGAAACCAAATTTAGCGCTCAACAAGTAATGCAGAGTAAAAGTATTCAAAACATACGAAATTATTACCACGGTTAAGTACAGTATTGCTTTGCAGTGTTAAGTTTTAATTCCGTAAGGCACTACGTTAGTTAACTTTTCTTAACATGAACTTGACTTGAAAAATACGTGAAATTTTTTTTTTAGATTCTGAAAACTTTGAACATTTAAAGTTTTTAGAATTTTATAGCTTTAAAGATCGTTTTTGAAATTTAATTTTTATATTGCAAAACTTAGAGGTCTTAAACATAGAAAATAAAAAAAAAAAAAAAAAAAAAAGGACTAAGAAAAGAAAGACATCAAAATAATGTTTCGTACAAGAACAACGCCTTCTGCAACACGAAGTACTATGAGTGCGTAAACACTGTATCTTGCTGCTGCAGGAGTGAGAAGAGTCAATACAGATGCTATAAAAATAGCGAATCCAAAAATTCGCGTGCCTCCAATCTTAGTTGCCAACCATCCTCCGGGAATCTGAAGTACTATATATCCGTAATAAAAAGACCCCAAAACCATTCCTAAATATTAAAGGAAAACAGTGCTTTAAAAAAATCGAAAATAACTTTTTGGCTAATACGCTAACACTCATAATTGATAGAATAGTTTGATTGATAATTTTATGTAATATTTGGAGCAGAATAATTGTTAATAAATATTTCTCATAATTATTTGTAATAATTAAAACTTTGATTGTGTGCAGAGAAAAGTTGTAAGTGGCGAGTTTTTTAACTAACCTTGTAGCTTTGAATCCCAATTAAATTCAGCAACTTTGTTGACATAAAAACCATTCTCATAAATGGTGTGGTTGTTGCACATGGCACCGATAGCAACATTTAAATTCACCCTGAGTGCGTACAAGACGCTGAAACCAAGAAAGACCATCAACGCTAGCAAATATCGTTTTGGAAAAGCCACATCTTTTTTCTCACAAAAGGGATTCTTTTCTGGATCTTTGTAATCTTTACCCATCTGTAGAAGAAGAAGAAGAAGAAGAGGAAAAAATAAACTTAGAATGATAAAATGTTAGTAAATGAGAATCATTTTTTGAAAGACACGTTAATAACTGTTTACAGCTTTTACGTGTGAGGTAATTCAAAGGAGTGTATTGTGCTTTCCTATTTAGTTTAAATTGTGCGTGTGTGGAATAGCATTTTAATTGTTTTCCGTTTAATTTCAGCTGATTTAAGTTTTTTTGTATTTATTTATTTATTTATTTTTATCTTCTAACATTTACAAATGCTTTATAAAATTTTCATACTTAAAATGTTCGATACCTAAGACACCTAAGATCAATAAAACATCTCCTAAAAGGTTCTGAACTACAATTTTAATCATGTGCAGAAATTAAGAACCGAACAAGTTTACTAATTATCTCTACGTGTTACAAGAAAATTGTTTTCCAAGAAGAAAATTTTCAGATGCTGATGAGAATAAAAATACACGAAATGACACACAGTTAAAGTTTATGCCTCTATCAGAGATCATCAACGAAATGAGGAGGCATTTGTAAATGGAGCTCAAATCATTGCTTATGTTTTTTAAAAAGTTAAAGGCGAATGCAGTTATTGAAACTTTATACAGTAATCAATTAAATCAATGTTTTCTACAAAGCTAAAAAGTTCTTTCTGGTTTTAAGTGCCTTAACTAAATATTATGTTTTACTCATGATTTAATTTTCAAAAAGTCAGTGGGGAGAGAGAAAAAAAAGCAGAGTTTAAAAAGAGTGAGGTTTATAATGACCAAAAACTAAATTGCTTGTTATTTACCTTGATAAAGTCTGATAAACCAGTTTTGTGGACAATCCAACTTCAAGCCTCCCTATACTAGCGTTGTGACGTCATACCGAAAACTTTTCGAATCAGGGAAAATCTGGCTAATTACTTTAACAAAATAAGAGCATCAGATTTTTTCTATAGATGCAAAGCTCTTCTGCTTAATGTTTAATTCTTGACACGCATGATTAAACTTGAATTCAGGGTTTCCTAGAGGCTCTGTGCCTCAAAGGGTTGCTTCAACTGCTTTGTACATTTTGAACCACATGTTCTGTATAATTATAGGATATAACCCAACAAGGTGCGCATCATGCAAACAAACTTAAACATTCACTTCCTTAATCACTAATTATTAGAGCTTCAGGGTAGAAAAGGTGGGACCATTTTCCCCCCATATTTTTTTTTTTTATTATTCATTTGAAAAAAAAAAAAAAAATTTAACTCGCTTTTATCACCACTGTGCATACATTACTTTTTCTGCCTGTTTAAACTTTAATGAAAAAGTCCAGAAAGTTCGAAAGGTTTTACTGGTATAAATATCTTAGCAAGGGGGGCAAAAATTACCTCTCTTCTTTACCATGTTAAAACCACCTCAATTTTCAGTTAGTTTTATTTTTCGCAGCTCTTTATAGGAGGGTCGAAACTTATTTGCAAGCAAACTTTATAAGTAGGTGGAGTGCGCATTACTGCAAGATTTTTTCAACAAAAAGTTTGACCTTGCACATGGTTTTTAAAAATTTAATCGATTCGAAAAAACTTTTCCGCGCCAATTAAGTTTCACGTGTATGTATGTATGTATGTATGTATGTATGTATGTATGTATGTATGTATGTATGTATGTATGTATGTATTTGAAATAGATAAAATTAAATCTACATTTACACATTTAAAAGGGCGTTAAAAAAATGTTTTTGACGTATCTTGTTATTAAAGATATTATTATAATAAAAATAATTTTATATTTTATCACAAATATACCAGCAAGCAACTTTTTACAGAAGATTTGACAGAAGATTATTTAAGCCTAAATGGAATCTCAGATGTAAATCTTAAAGCATTCCTGCTCAAGCTGCACCTTCAAAACAAATATCACCTCAAGTCAAACTAAATATCCAGCGATAAAACTATTTTAATAAATATACCTTTTTAAAACAAATACTTTAAATTCAACTAAATACCAAGCTATGAAAATTATTGGTGACAATAAATTGAAAATAAACAAAATAAATGAACAACAAATTTTTAACAACGGACATTTACAAAAAGACTACCCTTTTGTTATGAATGCAAATTATTTTGCAACTAAAAATCCGCTCGATAAATTTTAACTTGTTCTTATGATAACTTTAAGAAAAAAAAATATGTAAGATATTATTTTACTGTTTTACGATCCAGTGGTGTGAACATTTTAGGTTCACTGGCATTATAATTTCCGCTTGTTTTCTGGAACGTCATTTTTAAAAAATACTTCCTAAATCTTTAGTGCGGCGATAAGTGACGGCGACATTAGATAACTCAAAAAAAGTGATGGCGATGTTAGATGTCGCAAAGCCAAATTTGGCTTTAATATCGCTAGCGTTTGTAAAATCCTAACGAAAGTTTAACGAAGTTTTTCATCAGCCAAAGCTTAATATATTTGGGTGGAAGTAGGAATTTTCTAGAAGATTCCATTGAATCTTCCATTTCCTAGAACATTCCCCAATATTGTTATCGAGAGATCTCTGCTTCTTGAAGCATCGACCTTTTGGTTTCGCAAGAAAACATGAATAACAACCGTATTTATGTAACAAAAATTTTTTTTTACCCTTTTGAGCAAAACAAAAGTCAGATTTGAAAGAAGTGTCAAAACTTCATAATTACCTTAACGCATGAAAAAGAACAATTAGACCAATTACACCTCCACCAATTAGACCTCGTGCCCGAATATTAAACGAATGGGAGAGAAATAAGTTTTGTCAAAACCTATAAAAGAGGATTTGTAATCGGCTTGTTTCAAAGTACGAATGTCCGAACAATAAAATTATACATGTTCCCGATCACTCAAACATCGCATGTTAACTTAATTGTCGTTCTCTATGCTTCTCACCTTTACATTACTTTTACAGAATCTTAATCAATTGGAGTTAATTTTCTAAACCACAAATTTCTTTCCTTAAGATAGTATTGAAAATAAACAATAAAGTCAACAACTGCATTAATTTGTAATACACGTTTCTTATGCAAAAAATTCAAATAATTATCTATTTTCTGTTCTAGTATACAAACAATTCAAAAACTTTTAAGTTCAATTCTATAGTCTCTAAAAATTACTAAAACGTAAAGGTTAAAAATTAAATGATTATTATGGTTAAATTTTGTTAGCAATATAAATGTCAACGTCATAAAAATACTTTAAATCAATTTTATTAGAATGCCTATAACCCTTTATTAAAATAAACTGTGTTGATTCCCCCTCGCTGAGATAAAATTTTTTGGAGTTCTGCATCCAAATGTTGAACTTCAAGTGAACTAGAAAATAACGATATTAATAAAAAATAAATTTTCAGCAATTTTCATAGAAACACTTTACACACATTAATGGCTAACTTAATGCATATTCATTTCAAGTTTGTGCACGCTTTTAAAGACCAACATGGAGTTTAACTTAATTATGGAATTTAACTTAATTAAAAGCTGCTGAATTTTTGTTTCGAAGTTAATCCTCTACAAAACATGGTTCATCAAACTTTGATATTTTTATCAAGTTTGTTCGAAAATTTCATCAAAACAGTCGGTAAAAAACAGACGGTAAAAAACAGTCGGTAAAAAACAGATGGTAAAAAACAGTCGGTAAAAAACAGACGGTAAAAAACAGTCGGTAAAAAACAGACGGTAAAAAACAGTCGGTAAAAAACAGACGGTAAAAAGAATGAAAACTAAATTTTCTTTAGAATGTCGTTTAAACTTTATTTAGAAAATCGTTGCAATAACATGAAATTCACATTCGATCGTTTTAAAGAAAAAAACGCGAGCCACCATTGCTAACATAATCAGTGCTGTTAAAGAATCTGGACAGCAAAGAGCCCAGGGTATTGATGGGGCAGTCAAATTGGTGTAATAGTGTTGATAAAAACTTCAAGGAAAGTTGTGCATTATTGAAAATGAATCATTTTTCAGTTTGGCAAACGCTACATTCAGCAACAGTTATTCTACCAAAGCATTAATGTACGAATGTGTAATATGTAATGTAAATATTGGCAGACTTCAAAGTTTGATCCTAAGATCTATGTTGAGCATTTTCCAGCAGAGGAACTTCAAAAGCTTGTTTGGCTTTAATTGCCCTCGTAATCAATAAATCTTTATTTAGAAAAGCAATCAAGAAGAATTCAACTCATCTTTTCATAGTTGAGCATCATTCTAAGAGAAAATATTTTTCTTGATCTAGCAACATTCACCCAAATAGTGTGATTTCCTACATTTCTGAGAAATGTAAGAATTTGATGATAAAGTATCAAGCATACTTAAATGTTGACAAATCCAAGTCTTTTTGGGCTCTTTTGAAACAAATGGTCTTAATAAAGAATGGATAAAATAAGAATGGTCTTAATAAAAACCTGGGGAACTACAAATCTCATACATTGTAATTTATAAAGCTATCATTAATATGAAAGGTGCAAATAAATGTTTGAACTCAAAATTTTACTTTGAATTAAAAAAAAAAAAGCTCAAATTAAAAAGCTAATAAAAATATTAATTTAGTACCTTCGCTGAGGGAACATTGCACAAGCTGCTGGTACCATAAAAGTCAAACTAAATTTTAAAGATATTTTTCATCTCAAATAAGAGAAAAATAAAGAAAATTTTAAATCTTCTAATTGTTAGATTTCTATAAATAAAGCTAATGCTTTTCCAAAAAAAAACACTTAAAAAAGAAAAAATCATTCCCATTTACCTAATGCCGCACAGCAAAACCTGTAAAGGAGCATGCAGTGGTTTCACACGCTTAAAGTAAAAGAGTATAATTTAAAATCAAGATTGGATATGCAACAACAAAATAAAAATTAAACGTCCAAGATTTAACTTTGTTAAATTATTTGAGAATAATATAGTTATATCTCTAATTGAAAACCATACAATTTAAAAAAATCTTTAAAATCAAAAAAGCATTTCTATTTAAAAAATAATACCTGCATCCAAGAATAGGTTTCCAATTTCTGCATAATTAGTGGAATTAGCACTAAAAAAGAGTTTTCATACTAACATATTTAAAAACAGGGAACCCTATGTAATAAATAAAATAGCAGTAAGAAAACAAAAAAAATCATAAAAGTTGAGAAAACTTCAAGCTAATGATTGAAAAAATAAATTACAAACTATATTTAACTTACACATTCCTGGAGCAGCCATTGTAATTCTGGAAGCACATACTTGCATGATTCCCTTATAAGCAGCATTTTTAGAGTACCCAACTTCCTCACCATTCTCATCATAAACAGCTATACCATTGATAATTTCTCTAAGTTTAAAAAAATACAAAACAACATTTCTTGCCGCTAACCAATCACTTGTGTGTGTGTGTGTGTTGTGTATATGTGTGTGTGTGTTGTGTGTATTGTGTGTGTTGTGTGTGTGTATCAGAAATTAGGCAAATAAAAATAAACCAACCTTTGTCTCATTAAAGGTATGTTGATGCAATTGGCAGCAGCAACAGCAACAAAAGGTACATAACGTGCTAGTAATGGAGGCGCTGTCTTAAAATAGAAATATTAAATATCTTTTCCTGGTTTCTTTTAAACAAAAATGTGAAAGGTTGATGAGTAAAAGTAAATTCAGTTCTGCAAAGTTTCTTTAGGCTTTTTTTAGGTGTTAAATTATTAGAAATAATAAAAACTTGCCATTTTAAACAAATGAAAACTGAAAGATTTTAAGTATATTGCAAAACCTTTTTTTAAAAAAAAACACTTAAAAATATGAGTAAAGTACCAAACAGATTCAAACATTTTAAAGGTATCATGTAACTGCAATTTCAGCACTCTAACAAAATAAAGCAACACGCTCAAATTTATATGATCTGTAAGTATTTAATTTTGAAGATTGGAAAACTTAAGCTGAATGAAAAGTATCCATTTAAAGACAAACAGAAAGAATCAAAAGATACTTGTTCATCAACAACTTCAAGATTGCATAATCAATCCCAGTAAGCAAGGATCACCTCATGGTACCATCAACCTTACATCAGATACCAAGCATCCAGAAGCAAACAATTTTCAGGAAATCCAGGTAACAGATATCAAATTTTCATTAAGAAAGTCTAAAAGCTTAAGTCTCAATAATTATGTTTTAATATTAAATTATCACAATACTATTTTAAAAATAACTGTTTTATCAAAATCAATTATTGTTTGATTTGCTTAGTACCATCAGAAGTACACATGTATTTAGCCTACACTCTTAAAACCACTCTTAAGACACCAATAATATTCAGCTAAATACAGGACTTTCTAACACCAAAATTAGGCAACTTGGATCTACTTTCAACAAGTCAACAAGTATGGATGAGCCACACTTGGGTCAGAAGATTGCTGTTGAAAGAAAGCCCTACACAAAAAGCTTGAAAGTTATTGAAAACTTTGACAAAACGGGATGCAGGAGTCAAGTGCCAAATGATCATTACAATTGCAAAACTAATTCTAGAATTCTACAAGAACATTGAAGCATTACTGGATTTAATCAACACAAACTATGTAAGATTCATCATTTCATGTGATCTCAAAGTTGCCAATTTCTTGTGTGGAATTCAATTATATTCAAGCAATCACCCATGCTGTTGGTGTGAAATTGGTTCAGAAAATTTTTATACCAAATGAATCTTAAGCTTACTTGGCAGTCTGAATAAGAATTACAACAAATTTTTTGCAGCTGGATCAAAAATAAGCAAGTCCAAGGAATTCAGCAATGTAGTTGAAGCTTCTTTGGTTGTTGCTGAAGACTCTCATCCTGTTCTGGATTTGATCCTGCCAATAAAGCTACATCTCCTTTTGTTTTGGCTAACCACTTGCTCAAAAACATTCAGATGAAGCCCTTTTTATGGTGGTCAATTTACAGGAAATGAGTTCAGTAAGCTGTTCCAGAATCTTGACATTCTTCAAAAAAAGGCTCAAAAATCCTGCACCTTTCAAGTGTAAAGTTTTATTGAAACTTTCATGCTCTTCAAAAACATTATCAATTCATGTTTTGGGCAAACTTTAGATGAAAATTTCCTCAAAAAAAATTGAACACCTCAAGTAATCATACCACCACTTACATATCACTATGACTCTTAAAGAATATGCGCTTTTTTTTTTTTTAATGAATTTATCAACTACAACAGCAAACATTTGTAAAGTTATTGAAAAAAAATTTAACTGTATTTTAAAACCATATACTTGGAAATTTTTAGAAAGAAAAAAATCCCATCAATAAAAACAAATGTATCAAATTGAATCATTTGCACAGAATTCATACTCAAATGGCAGCGTAGTTACAATCTATTCAGATTTTTCATATAAAAAAGCATCTAGTGTTTGTTATTTTACAAAAAAAACTTTTCATTTTTGTAGTTTTAACTTTTATGCAACATTTTTTATGAAAAGTTTATGGTTAAAGAAAATATAGCTTTCTTGAAACTTGTTGGTGTTTTTCATTGAAATCTTAAAAGTCCAATGTCTCTCAGGCAAAATTTTAAAACTTTGAAATTTTACAATAGTTACTTTACTATATGCACATAATCATACTTTCAAAGGTTTTTCTTGGGAATTGGTGAAAGCATTAAACTTGATTTTTACAGAATGTGACAATTCACTAATCAGTAAATATTATTCTTTAAGAAAATAGAGCTTTTTTTTACAATTGTTAGCATTCTTCAAATATTTTAGCAACAATCATTTAAAACTGGTAATAATTTGAAAAAAAAATTTCAGAAAAAACTTTAAATTTTTCTGCATTCATAGTGAATAGATTTTAAATAATCATTTGTTATATGTATTCAAAATGTTAGTTATAACAGAAGTTGTTTTCAAAAAGTTATTTATAACAGAAGTATTATATATATTTATGAGCAAAAGTTTTTAGATAATTTTATAGTACTAGTAAAAATAAAAGAACCCACAAGAATTAAAAGAATTTATTTCAAATCTTGGAAGTTTTTCTTACTTTTACTAAAGCATTTAGTCCAAGTGCCACAGCCATAGCTCCGCTAGTTGCTGACGCATAAGCAATTCCAATCTGACTAACATAAAATGTTAGTTACATTCAAAGATATCTATTAAACCAACTTTGAACCAATAATAGAAATTGCATATTCACATCTAAGTTTAAGCTTACTTTTTTTATAAGCACACCAATTAAAAGTTTACTTGAACATGAATTTTTTAAAAACGAATATTGCAGAATTATAAATACAAGGCTTGCAAAACATCTTTAAGAAAATAAAACCCTGAGTAAAAATCATTTTATTTCCTGACTTTCGATTAAGAGAATTCATTAATATACTCACGTGTTGCTAATCTCTGATTTTGCATTTCTATTTGTGAAGTTAACAAGAGCATTAAATGACTGATTAACCCACTGCCAAAAGACAACTTGAGGAACTGTCCTATAAAACATTAAAGAAAAAAGATCCTTGTTTAAAAATGAAAAAATATCTTGCAAATATTACAGTGCCTTAAAACATTCTGCAAGAATTAGAACGCAAAGATTTGTGTTCTCATATTGCAATACACCCATGATTTGAATATTTTTGAAATTGAATTTATATGTCAAACTGGTAAATTTTTTTTTGTTAAGTTAAAGATAGGCCAAAGATAAAGATTTGTTGGTAAATAGATTTATTAACAAAATTATTTGAGCTACAAATACACTTTGAGAGATTTACAAAACTTTAAAGAAGCCTCAATGGGATATCCTACCTCATCCATCAAAAAATTAGGTCAATTCTTGGATCACCTCAAAAGAAAAGAAGTTTTTCTAATGATTAAAAGCTTAATCTTTATGGTTTAAATCCTGCAAGGCACTACAATACTTTAACTGATTTTAGCCTGATTTCTAAAATTTCCTAAAATGTTTTTTTAAAAAATGCTGTTTCAAAGTAAAAATGCTTCATTAAAAAATAAGATTATTATTTTTTATAAATATAAATTTTTGTACACAATGTTTTTCAGAATATAAACCATCAGGAAATCAATGCTTTTACATATAAACTTCAAAAAGATCAAAAAATGGAAAATCTTAGGTTTTCATTTTATGTGATCAGCTTTTATTAATTAAAAATATAATTAAATATAAATAAAATAAACAAGTTACTTGTAAAACTGCATCATACAACCAGTGATTAACATTCCTCCAGGCACTTGAAATGACATTCTACCAATTAAGTTCATCTTTTCACCAGAATCAGGGTGAAAACATGATTCATAAAGTTTTTTAGCATGCCATACTTGATCAGCAGTTGTACCAGGGGGTTCATTTCCTAATCTATATAATAAATAATGATGCTATAAGTAATTTATACAAAATACATCTCTCTTTATAAAAAAATTTTCATTGACTTTGTAACAAATAACACTAATGATGATTTAGAACTTGTGATTAACAAGTTTTCTATCTACTTATATAATGATTGAGTTTATTGAGTTATGGGGTTAAATGCAGGAAATACACATGTGGTCACTGTCCTGTTTACAACATATTTCCAAATGAAGTAAATTACCTCAAATATTGGCATGGATTTTGTAAGGGAGAATATTCTTTTCATACTAATATTTCATGGTATCAGAAATACATCAATTATAGCTTTAGCTTAAATTTAAAATCTCTACAACCAACTTGTTTACATAAAGTAAATAATTTAAAATTTTTGTAATTGGGTTGAAAAGTAAAATTGTGATGCAGTCATTTGAATAAAAATGTAACTGAAATAAAAGCATCATGGAAGTAGATTTATTATCATTTATTATTATTATAACACTTTTCTTAAAACAAACTTTGAATTTTAAACACAAAAAAAAGTTAGTGTATACATACCTGTATAAATTCAACAATGTTTTTGCATTATCAAAGGTTTCTTCGGAATTTAAACCATTTCGCCAATCAGTAATAGACCAGAAGTGTTTAAATCTTCCAAGAAAGTTATCTTGAGGCCACCTTGGTACATCAAGATTGATTCTATTTTGCAAAACACTTATAGCCATATTCTGTTCTAAATTTTTTAGACTTTTAAATATACATATACAGTTACTCCATAATATTTAGACATGAATTCATAAAATATTGAATGGTTTTTTCAATTTAAATGACAAGACTAAAACTTTTCTTTAAAAAAAAAAAAAAAAAGCTATTGTAATTTGAGTTAGTAAATCTTAATAACCAAAGTAATTAGTTAAACAGTAAAGCTGGCATAAAAAAAAAAAAAAGAAAAAAAAAGTGCATCAAAAAAAGTAAAGTGGTAAATTGTTAGTTAACTAAAAACAAAAAAACATGCTTAACAGGGAGATTGCAAAAATATCAGTGTATCAGAGAAATGCATAACAACAACAAAGATAAAATATAAGGCTAAAAACACTCCAAGTGATTCAACAAGGCTTGGTAGGTCCCAGAAGTTGAGCTACTGAGACGTCAATTACATTTATAATCAGGTAGGAGGTAATCTTAACCCTTTATGGGCCCTTGTTGCCATATGGTAACAAAAGAAAAATGAAAGTGTACCTCAAAACCTGGTTGTTAATAATTCCTCATTTAAGACCAAAGCTGCCAAATGACAACAATTATTTTTAAGATATAATTGTTTTTAGGGAAAAAAAAAGTTTGAACTTTTTTTCTTATACCCTTAAGTTTTCTGAAAATATTAACAAACTTTTTTTAAAAAGTATATTTTTTAATTTGGCCAATAAAGGGTTAAGCTGAGTAATGTTAGTTTGGCGAGAAGTTACTAGGTGTTAGTGAATGCGTTGAGACAAAATGAAGTGTATAAAGCGCTTAGAAAACCACTTTTGTTAATGACTGATAGATCAAGGTGACTTAAGTTGTGTAAAGATAGATTACATTGATCTGTGTCGAAGTGTTTAACTCAAAACACAAGCGATTGTCAAACAGCAGAAAAATGAGAAGTATCTTACAGAATTTTATGTACCAAGGATCCAGAAAGGTGCAGGACCTGCTAGAATCTGGAAATGTATTTCCATCACGGTTTCGGATAATGATTTAAACACAGGTAAAATCACCCAATTTATCTACAAAAAAAAAAAAAAAACACTGAAGAATGCACTTCTACGATCTGCGAGGCTTTTCTACAAAGTGACCGCTTCACTCGGCAAAATTGATTTCTCACTAGTTCGCTGAGAACAATAACAATCATAGCATGGTTTGCACGATCACCTGATCTCAACCCTAATGAAAATATTTAGTCTTGAAAAATGGCATCCATGCAAACCAAATAAGATAAGGACTTCCAGAGTAGCTGGAGAAATTTTGGTTGGATATCCCAAACAAGTTAAGCATGAAGTTGGTCAAATCTATGCCTAATCAAAACTATAAAAGGCCATTTTAAATACTAAGATCTGTATTGTCTCTATCTTAACTTGCTTTTTTTGAATATTATACATTATTCTTTACGTCTTGTTTTGTTTGCTTGTTTTATGTAAAATAATATGCATGTGTATTTCCTTTAAAAATGCTAGTATTATTAGTAATAAATAGATTAAAAAAGATTTTTTTTTTTTTTATTAATTTACTGATCCGTTCAAATGCTAATAAAAAAAGCTTTCAATTTTTTAAGAAATATGTGTGCGTTTAATTATACTTGGGCAAATGTATAATTATGGTGTTGGAGTGGGATTAGAATCTTAAATAAAAGTATGTACGCGCACGATTCTGAACGCTCGTTTGATTTACATATTTTCAACTGAAATCATAACTGCACATTTAAATTGCATTTTATCATAACTTCTTATTTCTGTGAGGTGCTAACATTTTTATAAACCACACCTCCACCCCCAATTCCTCAATGGTTTTTAGCTAATTCCTTTTTTTCATTTTTGATCAAGTAATAAATTTTGTCACGAATAATTTATTCAATGTTAAAAAAATGCAAATAAGTTTGCATTTAGTCAATGTCATTTTTATTGTTTAATGCTTTAAGAATAAATGTATGTGTCATATTTCTTTGCTCCTGCAATCTATAAGATCTTTCAACAGGCTCTGTTTGTTACTTTTAAAAATCACTCTTCTTGATAATAAGATAACAATTAAGTATAAGTTTATTTTATATAATATGAAAGAGAGATATGCAACTTTTTAAATAGTTTCGTATGTAATCATCAGTTTAGTCATGCGAAACTTTTTATTCAATTACTTTTTAATTTTAGTAATTTAAATTTTCTAACTAAAAAAAAAAGAAAAAATCTAAAAAATAAGTTTCAATTCTTTCTTTAATCATAGGAGTCAATTACTTAACATGTGGCGTCAGTCTTCGAACTAATAGGGGGAAACTGTTGTACCTTTGACCACGTTGTACCTTTAGCCACTCCGTCCTGTTGGTCTACTATTATTATTTTGCAAAAACGTGAAGTGCCATTTGGAATATTAGTCCTAGACGACTCTTTTTACCGTAAAATATTATGTTAAGGATAGATTGTTTTGATCCACGAGGAATTATAAATTTTAGCTTTTAAAAAGTAAATAGTTATGTTTATCTAAGTTTTATTAACAAAACATATAATAGTTGTCATATGTTAATGTATGTTATTATTAACATTAACCAATATGATTATTTCTAACCCTAAATGGGGTTTGAGATGATAATTGTTAAAGAAACCCATCTCGTGTACCTTTGACCAGCGCACAGTGGGCCAGAATTCACTTTTGCTGGAAAAAATTCGTAAATAATTTAATATTAGAGCTATACTCACTAAAATTAGTACTAGTACTAATATGATGTCTGCGCTTTTTATGAAGGTAATATTTTTTTATTTCGTTGCTATGGATACTATTATTATGCTTAGCAACAACCAATTTTTGCTATTTGCAGATATTTTATAAGTGTTATATTCACTAAATTTGGCATGAGTACCAATATGAGATCACACTTCTTACAAAAGTGATAATTTTTTAAGTTTTGTTGCTATGGATACTTATATTGCTGGTAAATTGATATTTGAATATTTTATCGGGTTTTTGACCCACCTATATTGAATAACAATTGAGTATTTAGGTAAATAATGTTTTAGGAATAATAAAAGCAAAAAATAGTGCAAGAGAAAATTGTCAATTTTAAATTACATCAAAAAATAATAAAACAATAATATCGTTTGAAGATTGTTTAAGTAATTGTAAAACATCTGAAGGAAATGCTTTATGATTTTTTTGGTGTGATGTTGATTTACGCAGTGATGAAATAACAGGATCACTGGAAACTTGGAGCCTATTGATAAGATCAGTATTTGTTGCTCTTCTGGGTGTTTTTCGGCTGAAATTTTCGCAATAAGTCCAATGGGTAATGTAAGGCTTTTCATTATGCCATGTCCATATATCAATACTTTGTGAACTAATTGAGCCATGTAATACCATGGATAAAGGGACACATATAGTCTAAAAGTGTCAAAACAAAAATCCTTGAATTTTAAGCAGTCTATTTCATATCCAGAAGAGAGCGTTACCAACATAATGTAAAATCTAAATATAAGGTTTTGATCAATACCCAGAATTTCAGCTGTTTGTTCATATGCTACAAAAGCACGCCTTGAGGTATTGCCATCATTGCTTGTTCCAGAACCACCACTTTTAGGGAAATCAACAACAAGTCCCATTTTGTTCATAAAATCAGTCTGAATCTTTTGTTTAGCTACAGATACCTTTTATTTGTTTTCTTTAGATCTTGCTTGCCACTTTCTTATTTCTTTTTTATATGCAATGTGCAATACCATCTCAAAAAATAAAATCCATGCATGAAGACTGGAAAGACCATATTTGAACTCTCTGTTAGTATAATCTATATTAAGGATATCAAGACTATTTATATTGTTTGGAGAGACACCACACACTGAACAGCATTTTGATTTCTCCAAATACGCACCTTTTCGTCGCTGTTGTTAAATCCAGTCAAATCCAATGGGACTAGACAAGTGATAAATAATCCCAGCAAGCACACAACGTTGAAAAAACGTTGAAATAACGTTGATCAACGTCAATCAACATTATTTCAACGTTGTTTCAAAGTTGTGTGCTTGCTGGGATGATTCTTCACGCTTTAAATCTCTGTTAGTCTGGTTCTGATAAAACTTGTTTATAAATGCTTTGGCTTGTAGCACCATCAAAACCAACCTTACACGTTAGTGTAAATAAGATACACGCCGTTTTTAGTTTTATTAGAACTATTATCAAATGCAACTGGTTTTCGACCACGTCTACTTGCAGTTGGTTCATTGTCTTTTTTTCTGACAAATAAATATTCATTAATCCAGTTCACAAACTTCTTTTCAAAATTTTTGACAGTATAGTTTTCAGATTTCCACTTTTTTTATACAAGTAAACAAATCGTTGAGCAGCATGTCTAAAATCAACGTCATTAAAATCAGCAAATTTTGCCTGAATAAATTTCAATATGTCTTCAGTAATATTTTGTTTTGAAATACTTAGATTGTTTTTTTGGAGAAAATTATGAATCTCTAAGTTTAATAAAACAATATCTAAATAATTATTGTAACAAGTATTTTGTATTTAAAATTTTAATGTTATGCCGCCTGGACTACTAATACTTGTATGCCGCCTGGACTACTAATACTTGTTAGTAATTAATTTACTCAAGTGTTAGTAATTAAAATTAAAAGTAATTAAATTACTGTTAGTGTTAGTAATTAAATTGCTAACAACTACCGAAAATATATTGTTGCTATGCTATGCAAAGTAAGGTATCCATAGTAACCAAAAAAAATTAATCTCATAAGAATTGTGAATCTCATTTTAATACATACCCCCAATATTGTGTACTTAGTCCAAATAATTCATGATTATTTGGACTAAGTACACAATATTGGGGGTATGTATTAAAATGAGATTCACTTATTAATGACATTATGGACAAAAGAACAACACACCTTCGTCAAAGGTACAATTTACATGTCGTACCTTTGACCTTTTGACTACTTTTTTAAAACACTCAAAACTGATACTTTTTGGTTGAATGAGAAAAAAGTCAATAATACAATTTTTGCGCAAAATATAAGAGAATAATACAAACTCTGAATGGTTTAAATTGATTCAATGGTCTAGAAGAAAAACGCCCGGAAGCAAAAAATGGTCAGAGGTACAACAGGTTCCCCTATTCTAAGGACGCAGGCTATTAAAAAGGATCGCCCTCCTACCTCTTGAATATATTGCTTACAGTCAGAGTTACATAAATTATGGTGTTACTTAAATTATGACCGCATACGATGTCCTAGTTTTGCTGTAGAAATATTCAGAAATGTTGGATATAATATCAGAATTGTAGCGAGCATGATAATTCTGATAAGTAATAATTCTGATACGTAATAATAAAGTAATAAAAAATATTTTTAATGAAAAGTAATGATAAAAGCCATTGAAGTGCGAAAGCAAAAGTTTACACGAGAGCTAAATAAAAGATGAATTTATGATGCGTGAATAAGCTTGAGAAGGTCTTGCTCTTGAGTTTAATTAGTTAATTAGCTAAAGATTAAAGTTTTTTCCCTTAACTATTACTGCTTAATTCACCTAAAACTTTTTCCATTTAGTTTGATGAAGTGAATAAAAATCAAGTATATAAAAAAAAAAAAGCATTCCTCCGGCTAAAAATAATTATGTCGTTTTTGCGTTATATACCCCCTGTCAAAGGCTTTTTTTTTTTTAGAGGAAAGGGATTTAAAGTTTGTAAAAGAGCTGACTTTTAAATACCCGTCCGAATGCCGTCGTTATATAAGAATATCGTCTGTCTTGGATTAGTTAATCTCACAATATGGATTTAATAGTGTTATTCTTAAGTGCCAAAAATGAAGTATATGTATGTCAAACACAGCCTTAACTCATCCTTTAAATACGCTTTGTCCCTAACCCCTAAATGCATATATAATATCTAATTGTTAGATATTGTTTAGATGTGTTAACACATACATACATACATACATACATACATACATACATACATACATACATACATACATACATACATACATACATACATACATACATACATACATACATACATACATACATACATACATACATACATACATACATACATACATACATACATACATACATACATACATACATACATACATACATACATACATACATACATACATACATACATACATACATACACACACACACACATACCTTTCAAATAATAAAAAGTTTTCATTATTATAGGTTTTAAAAAATATTAAATTAAGGTTATTACTTTTCTTTTTTTAAAGAATTTCACTACTTAGAAAAGAGAGTTATGAATGCTCGATCTCAGACATTTGAGTTTACATCTGAGCTGAATCAAGTAGAGGAAGTTGTTTGCAGCATATTTCATACTTTGCTGTTTCATAGAACTACAGGAAAGTTTCATTATCAAGAAGAAGGATCTTATACTATTGGTACAATTGGATTTACAGATGTTGACTGTCAGTACATAGACCTAACTTATGTAAGATGCTCTAGTGAGCAGCTTGATCGAAGTGTACAGTTACAAGCTCGTCAGTTTAAAGAACTTTTGCGAACTATGGAAGGTCATAAAAGTGGTCAGATTTCTTTGGAATTTTATCAGCGACGGAAAAATCCCTGGCCATTTCCAACAGAAGCTGTTCCTTGGGAATTATGGATATTAAAGTTTGCTGTTCTGTCTCTTAATAATGAAAATGATCGTATTAAGTTGCGAGAAAAGTTATCAGACAATGTTTGTGAAAAAATCCGATCAATATGTGAGATAGTTAACCAACCTGAGTATATACCAAAAATGCCAAATGAGTCTGATCTTTCATTTGTATTTGACGATCAGTTGAGTGATATTCAACCATATTTACATAAAATAGCGTTTCAAAAATCTGAGTATACCCCTGAAATGACTGTTGGAGGCACAATGAGAAAAATTTTTAAAGATACTTTTAGTTACTAATTTTGTTAAAATCTTGTGGTGTTTCTTTTTATTAAAAAGAAAAAAAGTATATAGTTCTGTCAAAAAACAAACATTAAGTGCTATAAAATTATTTATAAAATTTGAAATAGCTTTGTATTTAGTTGTATATAATATATTTATCATTCAAAAAGTAGTACAAAATTGTTGCAATATAAGATTTAAAACAAAAAGCATTGCTAGAAAATTCAGTTTTATTATTATCATTTTCTTGTCTTTAAATGGAATAGCTGTATAGTATAATACTTTTAAAAAACCTTTAAACATTTATGAATTTTTATTTTTCATGAAAAAAATTTATTTCTGCTAGTAAGTTCTTTCTAGATGAAATAATACCTAAGAACTAAAATTTTATCTTAATTTGGTCATTTCTTATTTAAATATTAAGGTCTACGCCAATTGGTTTTCAACATATGACTACTAATATCAACTGAATTCATGGATCATAGTCTTTAAATTTTTTCTTTTGAATGGATGCCAGCAATTTTTAATCTAATAAACTTGAAAATGTCTTTATCTTTATTAATATTTTTTATATTCAGGCTATCTTTAAAATGCTTGGTGGAGGATTTCGCAAAAAAACAAACCGCACCAACCTTAGAAAAAAAGTTGATACAGCAGACAGCGACGAAGATGATGAAAATAAGGATAAAACAGAATCAACCATTAACCAAACGCCAGCAAGTGCACCAAAGCCAGTTAAAATAAAACAAAATACCATGCTTAGTTTTGGAGATGAATTAGAAAATGATGAAGAGTTTGTAATAAAAAGAACAAAAGCAAGTTCAACTTTAGAAAATCAAGTAAAAAGAGAAAAAAAACTAAAAAAGAGGCGAGATAAGCAACTTCCCCAAGAAACTTTTGCTGAAGCAGATAAGAAAGAACTTCTTGATACCAATACACCATTAGTAAAAACTTTTTCTGATGAGGAAGATTATAATTTCAAAAAAGATGATTTTAATATTTCTCACAAATTTAATATCAAACAAACTTTAGGCACCAATGGTAATATACCTGATGCAGCTATGATTTATGCTATGAAAAAAAAAAGAGAACAAGCAAGGCAGTTTGGAGATCAAGTTGCTTATATACCTTTAACTTCAAATAAATATGAAGGACGATTCCCTGAAGGAAACTCAAGACTTATAAGAGAGGATGATAGTAGTGATGATGAAAGAATTGAAATGAAAGGAACTGGTGTAATATCACATCCACAATTAGAGCGTCGGAAACAAGTTGCCAAAGCATTAGAGGAGTTTCAGGATGAAGACAGTGCTAATGAAAAAAGAGAAGAACATGATGATGAAATACAAAGATGGGAAGAAGAACAGATAAAAAAAGGAAGTCACATGCCAACAAATCAACCAGAACCATATGGTCCAAAGCTTCCATTGAATTTTAATACTGGAATGCTAATGGACCCAACTGCATATGTTTCTCATTATACAATGGCGCCATTGCAAGGGTATTGCAATCAAGCAAATAACATTACATTTAGTGTACCGCAATACTCTCAAATTCACCAAATTCCATCCCAAGATACTCATATTTATTCAATAGAAATTGTTGGAGAGCAACTTAGACAGCAATTGGATACCAAAAAACAACTTCATAATTTACATAAACAACAGCTTGAAAAAACAAATTTTGATTTACAATTTTCTTCTGATAATCTTATAAATTTAGAAAAAAAGTCTGTTGATGTTTCTGAAAGGTTCACATTTTATCAAGACATCAGAGGATTTGCACGTGATCTTATAGAATGTTTAAATGAAAAGGTATACTTTTCTATATCATTAGTGTTAATGAATTTTTAGTTATTTGTTCACTTTTCTATATCATTATTCTTAATGAATTTATAGTAATTTGATTTAGTTATTAGAATGTATAGCATAAAATAAAAGTATGCTGTAGAAAACTTGATTGATTACTAAGACATGTTTAAATTTTGTTTAAAAGCCATTTAAAGTTGTAGTTCTTTATAGCTTAAATTTTTTAGTATAGGCTATACATTTTTTTGTGACTCAAAGGTTAAGCAGATAAATGACCTTGAAAATAGCATGCATTCGATACTCATGAAGTATGCAGAAAAGCTTGTTACACGCAGACAAAATGATGTCAAAGATGAAGTAGATGAAATCTCTGGTAAACCAAACACAGGTAATTTGTTTTATAAGATTTTGTACATGTAATCAGGTGAAAATCTGATTAGTTTTTTTGTGAATATATATATTTTTTCTAAATATTTGCATTCTAGTTAACAGTGAATGCTACTTTTTTTTTTCTAAAAGAAAAATTGAAATGAATCTTAAAATGTCTTTATTAGATAATGACCGTGTAAATAATATTAGAAGTCGTAGAATAGCTGAGCGTGAAGGAAGAAGGGTGAGAAGGCGTGAAAGTAGGCAAGGAACTCCACACAATGAAGGGATGTCTAGTGATGATGAAGTGATACCAAGTGAAAAATTAAGATATGAAGCTGAACAAGGTAGAATGTTAAATCTTTTTTTCTTTCCAAAAAACATTTACTCTTACAGGTAAAGGAAATCTCATTCCCTTTGAAACAACTTTTATGGTCTTTTGATTTTCCAAGAAACTAAAATGCATATGGATATTGCATAGAAATCAACAATCTAGTGAGTATAATATTTTCAATAGTAGGGTAGTCAAATCACAGTTATATGATCTTTGATAGTAGAGAAGTCACATGATCTTTGTTAGTAAAGAATAAAGTTAATACTTTTGTTTTGTTCAGTAAAATTTTACAAGCATGTAATAAGTTGTATATACTTATATGATTTTGTGTTCTCATAAGTTTCAAAAATTATTATCTTTATGATTATTAACTTTTATGATTTTGTGTTCCCATAAATTTTTACAAGTAAAAAAATTTAAACTTTTTTATCAATTGACTAGTTTTTAAAATTGACAATATTTTAAATTTGTATATAATAACTGTTTTTCTAGCTGATTTTGGTGAAACCATATGAAAAAGTTTAGTGTTTTAACTTTTTTACCTAGAGTTCTTTTAGTATTATTTGGTAAAAATATAAACTTAAAAAAAATACCAACTAACTCATATACACAAATCCTTAAGACAACACAATGTTTGCATTACCATAACAACTACAGTTAGAGTTTTTTTTTACTTTCATTCTTTAATTTATTGCAGCTGTTTTAAGCTTAAATTTACCTTGAAAATGATTAATGAAAATTGATACCTATGCAATGTTAAATCTTTGAATTTATTTCAAAAGGTTTTTTTTTTTGTATTTTAATGTTAGAGTTTTGAAATTTGCACTTTGAAATTTGAAAATTGTTTTTTAAAATATTTAAAATGGTATGATGATTTGTAAAAATTATGTTTTTAGCAAAGGTTTTAAAGGATGCTGAATCCATTTTTGAAGATGTTGTTACAGATTTTAAATCAATTCGTGAAATAATGTCTCGTTTTGAACAATGGAAATTTGCATTTAGTGATACCTACAAGGAAGCTTTTTTAGGTATTTGTTTACCGAAGCTATTTACTCCTTTTGTTACTCTTGAGCTGCTGAACTGGAAGCCTTTAGAGGTGAGATCGTGTATGATTATCAAATTTTTCTCACAACTTTTATATCTTAAGATGTAAGCAAGGATGTAGCTATTTTCATAAGCTAGAATTTTATTGTAAAAGTAGTTTTAAAAAAAACCTTGTTCAAACTTGTTCATATTGCACAACAAGGATTGAGTTTTAAAATTTGTTTGTGATATAAAATACTTAAAAGTTTTATTTCATTATGTTATTAAATGGTTATTCTCAAAAAGAAAACACTGATTTTTCGGAGTTAATAATATCTGTCTGAGTAGTAACAGAAATGATGCAAAGTTAAAGAATTTTATGTTAAATTTTCAAAGAATTGTTTATTAGGAGTTTTAAAATTTTCAATGCTACCAAAATCTAAATCAATATTTAAGAAACTAATTATGTAAATAATGTTCTAGGCACAGCAAAACATTGACTTTGAAACAATGAACTGGTTTAAAACTCTTGCCATGTATGGCCACATACCAGATGAATTAGATGTTAATGATGAAGATATAAAATTAGTACCAAACATAATAGAGAAAGTCTTAATTCCAAAACTGACAGGTAACCTTTCAAATATTTAATTGTTTTTGGTTCTACTTTGATGCCTAATTGCTAATTACAATCAAGAAGTGTAGTGCAGGCAATATTCCAAAGAATACTTATTACTTGTAGTTGTAGACCTTTTTATGTTGTTACTTTATACCAAAATATTAGTCAGGATGAGTTTAGAAAAAAGATTTTTTGTTGCAGAGCAATATGAGATTTTCATGAATAACAATCTGATTAGTTTTTAATTTAGCAATTGTATTATTGTCTTTTATTAAATATCAGCATTAAAAATGCATTTTATGTAATTTTATTAAATATCAGCACTTAAAAATGCATTTTATGTAATGCATTTTTTTAAATACAGGTTTTGTTTTATGTGAATTTATTTAAGTTGGAAAATTTTTAATTATCATACAACATAAGGTTTGCTAATAATCATCTTTTCTTTTAACATTTAAGTTATTTATTAGAAATCATCCCATCTTTTGATTTTTTGAAAACCTACATTCTTTAAGTTTAATCTTCACCATTTTTAAGATTTCATAAGATTAGAGTAGTTGTGCCTGGTATATGGTATGTTTCCATTTTTTTTCTTTTACATTTCTACATCTTGCTTTGTTTTTTTGTTATTTTTCTTATCATCTTGATTCTGTTCTTCATCAAAAAGGTCTGTAAAAATTAGGTTTATTGCTTATGCTGATTCCAAGGAAACCCTTCAGAGGTATGAATGTATGCATATGGTATGGTGATTATGCAAATTTTTAAATATTCTAATTTATCCAAGTGAGTTCACAAATTATCCTGTTATAGCTGTTTTTTTCCCCCAGTTCTGGTCATTGCATTCACCAGATTTATTGCTTTGCAATTTCTAGTGCTGGGGCAATCTAAAACAGTTGGTGTATATAGCCAGACCACTTTTAACAAATAAAAATCTGAAGGCTAGAATAGTAGACTTTGCCCTTTAAATAACTACTGATAATATTGGAATTATTTGAAGTACTTGTGGAAACCGGTTTTTACTTTAAAGTTTAATGAAATTAACAAGGTAAATTTTTCTGATTTCATTTGTTTTATTATACTTAAATTGGAAGTTGAAGCTGTAATTTACTACAAGATGATGTTTTAATACAAAACTTTGCCATGTAAAACTGACAAAAAGTGGTAAGTCTGCGTTACAAAAAAGTTGTTCTTGCTTTTACCAACATTTTGCTCTCATGCGGTTGGCTTAAGAAACAGACGATTAGTAAAAAATATTCAAAGGTTTCATACTTTTTGAAATTTAGAAAATATAGTATATATGTGGTGCTGTTTTTAAAAACATTAATAAAGTTAGAGTTATATTCATTTAGCTCCAAATGTTTTAGATGGTAGAAAAAGAAAAAAAAAAATTTTAAATTACCACTTACTGACAGTTTTGTAATTATTTATAACTTGCTTTATAGTTATTTATAAATTGCTTTAAGCTAAGAAGTAAAAAATTATTAAAGTTTACCCTCCCTTTTCCACTTTTCTGTTACTTTCTAGTTTTGAAAAGTCTGATTGACCAAATTAATAAACAGATAATGCATAATGTTATTTTCTAACTTCTTATAATTTAAATTACAAAAAGATATTGATTGTTAGTGAATGGAAACTTTTAACTTTGGTGTTGGTTTTGGCTGAAATTTTGGTTGAAATCAAAGAGTCTGTTAGGACAACTTTTTACTTATTTGGTTTTGGGCAAACTTTCAGTTCAAACTATTACCATGACGAACAGAATTTATTATTAAGAAATTTTTTTAAAGTTTAGATGAATTGTTTTTAGTTTAGTTTGGGATCATAAGGATTTCCTGATTGTATTGGTGTTTAATTTTATGGAGGGATAATCAGTTTTTAATTATAACAGTTGTAGTAATTTTAATTAAAACTATGTTAGGTAATTGGTTCAACTTTTATTCTCAAATTATTCTTTAAATGAATTTCAAGTATTAAATATCTTCAAATGTTCTACTTTTTTTTCAATTATGTTACATACTGATCATTTTAATACCACATGTCCCATAAGTCACTACAAAATAAATCTATTTTGTCTTTCCAAATATTTAATTAAACAAATTTTAATGATGAAGAAGCGTCATAGGAATGAAGAATTTTTTTATACCATTCAATGTAACAGCCATCACTTTCCAGTATTAATTGAACACAATCAATAAAAGACAGAAGCACTGATCCAATATTGTCAGTGGTTATTTGAAGAGCAAAGTCTGATATTCCAGCCTTTAGATTTATTTATTTATTAAAAGTGGTCTGGGTACATACACCAACTGTTTTAGATTGCCCCAGTACTAGAAATTACAAGACAATAAATCTGGTGAATACAGTGGCCAGAACTGGGGGAAAAAACAGCTATAACACAATAATTTGTGAAGGTCTCTGTTATATATTGTTGCACATTTCTCTTTTTGTGCAGCTATTTTTTATGTACGTTTTCAATAGGCTTTCAAGTATGGAACCACATAGTTCTGTAAAATAGACAGGTAGTTCTCATCATCAATAGTCCCAGTTTTGATTAAAAATGGTGGAACAAAATTTTTTCCAGAAAAATCCATCCACACACACAACTTTGGTGAATTAATTGACTTTTCAGCATAACAGTGAGGACTCAAAATCAAAACATTCTTGGTGTAAACAGTTTCTTCCAGATGGAAATACACCTCATCTGTCCACAGAACTTTGTCTAGATTATCCAACTGGTTTTTCAAAAACCATGTAGTGAATTCCTTCCATTTTGCATAATCATCTGGTTCCAATCAATGGTGCACTAATGTGCAAAATGTAATAACACTTGATGACTAAAAAATGAGACAAAATTTAAATCAATTTATGTATGCTATTCATAATCATGCCATTGAAATAAATTAGTATATTTATAGGGAATTTAATTCTCTATTAAAATTATACTGTAGTTTTAAAATGTTAATTAAAATGGCTCCGTATAAAAGAAGTTTGCAAGAAGACCTAAGAAAACGCATTTGCCAATTTAGAAATTCGCATCTGGAAAAGCCAAAAATCTTCACAGTAAAACACTTTCTAGATGAAGGAGCATCGAAAGCGACCATATATCGTGCTCTAGAACGTGCAAACAATAATTTAGGCTATCAACAAAAAAAAGGAAGCAGTCCAAAGGCAAAAAAAATGGACAAAAAGCACATAGACCAATTGAAAAAGGCATTTGATCATCATCACGGTGTTTTGCAACGTCAAGTAGCTCGAAGATTCAATTGTGACCAATCGTTTATATCTAAAATTCTTAAAAACAAGACGAATATTAGATATTACAAAAAGAAAAAGATTCCACATCGAAGCAAAAGCCAACTAGCTCAAATCAAACCATTGTGTCGGCATATGTATTGCAATTTAAGGAATTTTGATTTGTCTCGGATGGCAAATCATATTTCACATATGCGAATACAACATTGGCTGGCAGCGATGGCTTCTATTCTAGCAAGGTATCATCTACAACTAGCAACGTCAAATTCAAAAAAAAAAAGAAGTACAAGGAAAAGGTGTTAGTCTCTTTGATTATATCGCCCAAAAGGACTTCAAAACCAATGTTTTTTGAAAGTGGCCAGGCAATCAACAAACAAGCATACATCGGATGTCTCCGCAAGCGGTTAATACCCTTCACTGATGAACATTATAAAAATGAAGAGTACTTGTTCTGGCCAGATTTAGCTAGCTCGCACTATGCAAATGAAGTGGTTTCTTTTCTAGATGCCAATAACATCAAATACCTTCCAAAGGTAAAAAATCCACCCAATGTACCAGAAGATTGACTGATTGAGGACTTTTGGGGTTAGTTGAAACGCTTAGTCTACGAGGATAATTGGCAAGCAACAAGCATTCCTCAACTCAAATGGCGTATTGTGAATTGTCTTAGCAAAATGGATCTGGAAGTGGCAAAAGGTTATGCCTCAATGACTTCTGTTCGTCTTGGTCAAATTGCTTTTAATAATGTTATTGAAAACCAATAAATATATTTTTGTAAATATCATATAATTGTTTATAAATTTATTTTAAATTATATTTGATAGCTATGTAACTGTGGCTAAAATAACAATTTTAAAGTTGTCTCATTTTATAGTCATCAGGTGTTAGTTTATAAAAAACCTAACCAATAATAATGAAGATAAAATATGGTTAGTTTACCAGAAGTATATATTTTTGTATATTACATAGATTTTTTTTTAGTGAATTATGGGACACACTGTATATGTTAATAGTTATTTCATGTTATTTTGGTATTGATTTGATTTTCAATTTTTTGGTCTGTTTAGGTTTTAATTTCAGTTTCACTCAAATTTCAGTTTCAGCTTCATTTTTAGTGAAATTTCATTTTTTTCAGTTTTTACTGAAATTTTAGTTTTGGTCTTTCACTATTCATTATAAGAGTTGGGGTAATAAAAGAGTGAAAATAAAAAATTTTGTAAAATTGAAAAGTATAATAAAAAGCAGGAAGAAATAGAAAACTTGAAGTAATGAAAAAGTAGTTATCAATATATAATCAATAAAAATCAATAACATTTTTTGAATACTACCATTTAAAAAAGGCTAGTAAAGGTAAAAGCTGCTTGAAAAATAACATCAAGGTGACAAAAGAGTTTTATTACCTGAGGTGTTTAGTTTTGATTCAGTTCATATTAATGCCACCTATTAAAAATTCTCTGAACTGACAATGTTTGATTTTGCAAAAGTTGGAAAACTAAAGCTTAGTGCATCTAGTTAAAGATCAACAAAAAAAACAACAAATAATACATGGTCATCAACAGTCTCAAGAGCCTCATCTACGCAACAAACTAAAAAAAGATGCACAAAGTATCCAACAATCACTAGTCAACGTTGAAGTGATGCAATTTGTTCAGCTCTGATTGGATCATTTAAAACTAAGTTCTAATTTCTTTTTCCAGCTGTACAGAAGTGATTTCAAACTCAACTATTGACTGTTAGACACTTAGTGTATCTTGTTTGTTGTTAAAAGTATATAAACATGATTTGAAAAGCATATAAAGAAAAATTTTTAATATTTTTAAGGCCTTCCCTTTTCTGTTAAAAATTTTTATAACATGCGTTTCAGATCATGTTTGACATCTATTAAACTTTTTAGTTTGACTTTAATATTTTTCCAATCAACATTTTTATTCCTTTTTAAAATTTTTTTCAAGTTCAAGTCAAGTAAATTTTTCAAGTAAATTGATACTAAGTTTTTTTTAGCACTTAGTAGTTAATGGATTTACAAAATATTCAAATGTGAAGAAACAATTTTTGAGGTTCAAAAAACAATTTAATTTTTTTTTAAATTTCCTTCAATCACAACACTCATAATCCATGCTTTTTTGATAATTTTACACCATGATATTAAAAATTCTGTATCACAACTTGTAACCTTTATCAAATCTTTGATTTATTTGCCTATGAATCTGGGATTTTACAGCATTTTATTGATACAATTATGTTTGTCACAATGTACACTTTTCCTTATATTTCCCTGAATTTTTTAAATTCCTATAATAATATATAAACATTTTCTTATTGTCTAAGTTATTAATTATACTAAAGAAAAGAAGTGGATACAACAAAAAGAGAAACAAAAATCATTCTATAATAAAGTTTATATATCCTATCATTTTTTTACTATGTTAAATATCTTATGAAAAAGATTTTTAACCCTTTTTTATAATAAGGATAATTTCTTCTTATCAAGGAAAAAAAAAAAGTTTGTTTTCCAACAATCCCTAAGTTAAGAACAATTTAAGAATAAAATTGCTTGATTTGAATAACTGTTAAATGTACATTTGACTGCACATTTAACAGTTGCTCAAATGAGGTCAAATTCACATTTAACCGTTCTGGTGAGAAAAAAGACTATGTAAAATACTTAATGTTAATGATATCTGAGCTCATTAAGAAAACTTATCAATATTTAGAGATTTAAAAACAAAAGCATGGCAGTTTTTTAAAAGTCAAATACCTTATGTTTCAGAAGTATTCAGTACTTTTAATTGATATTTTAAAATTTGAAATGGAGATATCTGAATGTCCTTTCTCACCCATATTGGTTTTTGTCATAAAAGATATTAAGTGTTCTCCAAACTTAAAAAATTACTTCAGGTATAATTTTTTACAGTGATGATGCGAGATGTTTGGGACCCACTTTCAAGCAAGCAAACAAAAGTTTCTGCATCTCTATTTCAAAGACTTGTTGATGATTTTCCTACCATAACAAAAGAAAGTAAGACTACCAAGGTCTGTACTTTTAATCTTTTTTTTTTTTTTTTTTACTAAAAATAACCTTAAAAGATTTACTTTTTCAGTGAAAATCTTTGTAAATCATCATATATTATTTTATGGTATTCTATCAATATGCAGCTACACTGTTAGATATAAGGGTAGTTCTTTTAAAAGACATCAAACCTACTAATTATATCAGGGCATATCTATTAATAAATCAGTAATTAAAACAAATCAAAACCATATTTTAAAACTTTAGAAACTTGGTTTGTTTATAAAATCTGATTTTGTAATGAGTTCTTGAGTCTAAAAAGAAATTAAAGATATATAACCTAATTTATAAATATATAACTATAATAATTTTTATATTTTAATATTTCATTTTTGCATTCTTTTTAAAACAGGTTAAAAGGCTTTATAACTAGCCAGTAAATTATTAATAAATTTAGAAAGTATAAATTATGTATGTTTTAATTTGTTAATATAGTTATTTCTCACTTTAAAATATTTGACTTTATGCAAATTAAAATTCTGTATATTTGTTGTAATTTTTAACTAACTGTGATCTACTTTTAAATTACTGTGATCTACTTTAAATGGCTGTGATCTATTTTAAAAGTGCATGTAAAATTTATAAAGATTTGTAAAGAATTCTGTTTGCAAAAGATTTTTCTTATTTCCTATTTCATAATCAATATATATATATATATTTTGTTCTCTCCTATTCATTATTCAACTCCTAAATTTTATATAAATTGGTTTAAAGTTGTTTTAATTTTATCTGGAGAAATGTTCTTGGAAAGCGCACAACATAAATAGAGCTTGTTTAGATCATGTATCTTCATTATCTGACATTTTTAATTTTTGCAACTCCTTTATGTTCAGAGACATTACTTGATGCTGTATTTTGGGAAATTAAACCTTTTATATATAGAACTTCTGATGGAAACATAGATGGCATGATTCCAAAAATATTTAAGGAAGGCCAATACTACTGTGGCAATGAAAGTGTTGCCTTCATAAACTTCACAAAACTTCTGCCCTCTAGAAAGGAATACTTGAATCTTCTTCACTCCAAAACAAAATATGAAGAAAATGAACTCACTGGCATCACTCAACAGAAATCAATCTGGTTTCCTGATGACTCTTATATGGATCAGAAAGATCATGAAAAGTTTAGAGGTCTTCGTTCTTTTCAACTCATTAAGTCTGAAAAACTAGCAGTCATTGTGCCTCGTTATGTAATTTCATTACCAAATAAAATGCTGCGTGGTATTATGAGTTGTAGACAAATTTTAGTTCTTCTTTTTATGCTAGCAATAATATTTGGAGTTATTATATGGATTGCAGAATGTTCATGCAATCGTCAATTTTCAAGATTTTTTGTAAAGGGGGCAGGCACAGGCATTTGGTGGAGCTTGGTTTCAATGACTACAGTTGGATATGGAGATGTTGTACCTCAATCTATTCCTGGGAGAATTATTGCTTCAATATGGCTATTTATTGGTGTGATTATTGCTTGTCTCTTAACAGCAACAGTCACAGAAGTCATTGAAGGTATAAATGATTTAAACATTTATGAAAAAAGAGTCTCTGTTCTTGAAAATTCATATGAATCAAAAGTGGTTAGTGAAGTTTATGGTGCTGAAGTAGTGGGTGCTGAGTCATATGAAGCTGCATTAAACATGGTTCGAAAAGGACAGGTGTTTGCTGCTCTTATTAATGATGATGTTGCTGCATGGCTTCAAAAAGAGATTGAGAATGATAGCAGCTCTGTTCCATTACGTGTTATAAATATTTTGCCAGCATCTTTATACATAAACTGTCTTATTTCTATGAATTTGTCAAGTGCAGCTAAACAGGCATTTAATTGTATGTATGAGCAAGCTGATGAGGTTTATAGTCGTTCAATTCAACATTTTCGACGAAGTAGTCATACTGAGACATTATACATAGACTCAATTTCAGACATGTTTCAGAAAAGTGTTCTTTATCAAATTCTTCTTGGTTTAATTTTTATTTTTGTAGGTTTTGGCCTACTATTTGAATTGTGGATGAGAGGGTCTGTAAGGCGAAAAAGTAGAATAGAGACAGCACTTCTTGAGAGGAGTAGTGATTTTATATAGCTGTAATATAAAGCTCTGACTTTGTTTATTGAAAACATTAAATAGAGTCAGAGCTTCTGCTCAAATATTGTTTTTTGAAGTTTTTACCCTAAAATTTACTTATACTATAATTTATTACAATTTACCAAAATAATGTTAATTTAAACACAAAAACTTAAAAATAAAAAAGATGAAATATGTAAAAATAAAAAAAAAATGTTTATAAAGTTTTTCTTATTACTGTTCAATTTAAGCTATTTTTCATATTCATTAGAATGTTTTTTTTCTTTGTAACAAAATATTTTTATTATTTTAAATTGTTCTCAGAACAAATCCTTCTTTAAAAATTTGTCTTGCTAAATAAATGAAAACCAACAAAAATTGTATATTTATATCACTATTTGTGTCACAAATAACAGAAATTTTTTATTTAGCTTAAAATTGATAAGCATTAATTGATAAACCAAAAAAACTTTGTGTCAATGGATAGTCATACTTTTTGTAAAGTGTAGGACTTTGACATGAATAAAACTTTAACTTTCAAGAAAGGTGCATTTTATTTACCCCAAGACTAAGCTTAAGAGAACTTAAAGATGTTGGCTAGAATAAATCAGATCTTTCCAAGTAATTTTTTAGCTGATTCTCAAGAGAAATTCAGAGGAGATATATTTATAAGAGATAGAGAAATGAAAGAAAGAAAAAATGTTTTGATGCTTGAAAATTCATAAGTTTTAGGTATTAATGGATCACAAATGATTGCTGTTTATTCATCTTGGTTATAAATAATTGCTTAAACTTTTTCTTTTCTCATTTTTTAACTTGCATCTCAGTTGTATATTGTTAAAGAAGTTTGCATAATTGTAGTTAGAATTACAAATGTAATTAAAGTTATAATTAAAATAAATTATGAACTTATAACAAGGAAAAAACAAAATAAGTTAGTTTGAAATTTTTTATGTTCTAGCTAAATGCTGTAAAGGACTTTTGTTATCAATGTTTCATGTAATATATTGTGAAAAGCTGTAAAGAACTTTTCTCATTAATATTTCATGTAATATATTGTGAATTTGATAATTCATTTCCTCTGTCTATTTTATTACATGTAGCTTGTGTGAATAATAATGAAGATTTTAGATTATTTCTGTTTTTTCTATTGGAGACAAGTTGGTTATTTTTTTGTGAAATTTTTATAAAATGAGAATTTCTTTTCATTAATATTCAAAAAATCTTTGCATAATTAAATTTCTTTACTTTCTGAAAATATTTAATAATTAATTATTGAGATAATTAAAAAAAAATTTTTTTTTTTCTATACTCTAGACCAAAAAATATCATTTTTTAATGCTGGTGTGATCTGGGAAGATGTTTCTTTTCTTTGAACTTAAAAAATTACAATTACTAAGTGTTCTTATTGGTTAAATTATTATTATTATTATTATTATTATTATTATTATTATTATTATTATTATTATTATTATTATTATTATTATTATTATTATTATTATTATTATTATTATTATTATTATTATTATTATTTTGTCATCAATAAAAAAGTAAAGAAAAGAAATATAAACTTCTTTATTATGAGAACCAATTATGAGAATTACATATTGAAAGTCCACCAGTTTCTCCACCAGTTTAGCAAGAAAAATTAATTCTCATGTGTGTGCAAAAGATTTTTGAGAATGTTTATAATTTTTTAGCTATGCATGTTGTTTCTATAAAATTTGTTGGAATTATTTGGTGTCTATTGAGTTTTACTGCTTTGTATATAATAAGCAACTTTTTTTTATTTTTTAGTTTAGGGTTTTGTAGTTAATTTTTTATAGGTACTGTGATAAAGTTAAAAAGCAAACAGGGAGTAAAATTTGTTTTTAAAATTTTTTATAAAAAAATTTTAGTTTGTTACAGAAAATACTTACTATAACTAAAAGCATCTGAATAATTTGAATCAATTTTTTTTGTGTCTGCAAACATAAAGTTGAATATGGCTTGTTATCTCTTTTTGGCTTATATATCACTTGATATTGGCATGAGTTTGCTTTATGAGCAAAATGAAACAGCTATGTACAATATGACGTACTGGGAATTAAAGCCCTATATTTTCTGGAGTAACAAATCAAATGCAATTGATGGGATATTTCCAAGTATGTATTCTACTGTTGAATCATACTGTTTGCCAAAGGACACATTTGCATCTTTAGTTGACTATAATTTCCCAATTAAAAATTGGAGTGCTTTTTCAAAGATGTTTGTTTCAGAAGTTGATGCTAAAAAATATACATTGTGGGGCCCATTTTTTTCACCAAATTTTTTGAATTACAGTAGTAATAATACTGAAGTTTATTCATTAAAGGTTATCCAACAAGTTTCAGTAGTTGTTCCTTTAAATTCCATAAAATTGCACAGCAAACTAATTGTGGCATGCACCCGGTCGTTGTTAATTCTACTGATTGTTGGATTATTGTGTATTGTGTTTGGTTTAACTGTGAGTATTGTTGAACAGCTAAGGAACCCAAAGGGAAACTTTGACTTTTTTTCTGGTTTGTGGTGGGCTTTCATAACTCTTACAACTGTTGGTTATGGGGATGTAGTGCCACATACTTTTATTGGGCGAGTTATAGCATTAATTTGGTTATTTGTTGGGCTGGTATTTTATTCCACATTAACTTCCTTGCTTGTTCAAACAGTGACAGGTAGTTATGTATTGAATGACAAAGTAATTGCAGTTTTTCAAGACTCTTATGAGGAAAAATTTGCAGTAGATGCAGGTTTTGAAATTAAGGCAGCTGCAAGTTACCTAGAAGTTTTTGATTTGGTTCGTGACGGGAAAGCAGATGCATGTTTTATCAATCCTGATATTGCTGCTTGGTATTATGACAATATAAAAGCAGGTGATAACCCTCTCCGGGTAACAACTTCCCTACCTGCTCATATATTTGTGTACTTTTACTTCCCTACTACTTTGGATGGTGCCAGACTCAAGCTGTGGGAGTGCTTTAAAAACTATAGTGAAAGGTTCATAGACCAAAGTGTAAAAACTTTTAGTAAGAACGCAAAAGAACAAAATCTAGCTTTGTATTCAGTTTCAGAATTGATAAACTCAAAAATGTTTATTTATTCTATTGTGGCTATTGGGGTTTTATTTTCTGTTGGGTTGGCTTATGATCTTTATACCAAATATGTTCAAAAACTGCATTCATTATCTCTATCAAATAATGTTGAAATATCTTCCCCCTCTGTGCTTCTATTTGAGTTGGAGACAGAAAAAGAAAAAAATGTAAAACTAAAAAAAGAAAGTATGAAGCTAAAAGAAGAAAAATTACCTTAAGAAATAAACGATTTTTTGTAATTTTTTTTTAGCAAATGAAATAAAATAAGTTAATGATTTATCTTCTCTTTCCTTCTTGGTTTTTGTTTTCATCTTTAGATGTTTAAAAGAAATTAATTAAAAATGTCAGCTCAATCAGAATTTTTTTAACTTACTGCATTTTTTATCTTCTCTATTTGATAACTTTTTCATGGTTGTAACTTTCTTTTAACTGTTTGAAAAGCTCCTATACTTGAAATAATTATGCTTGAAATAATTTTGCTTGAAATAATTATGCTTGAAATAATTTTGCTTGAAATAATTTAGTTAGAAATCTTTGTGGCATGTTTATTTATTTTAGAGTGTCACAAGACTTTACAGCTTTACATATTTTTCATATTTTTTGAACTATCTCTTCAGATTTTAGTGGAAGCTATTGTCTCAAAACTAAAGAGTGTTGTGGAGACCGAGCTATATATACCACTTTACCCTCGCACGTAGGTTTTCAAAATTTTTCTTTAGTAAAAATCTCTTTTCTGGTAATTTTCTAGTAATTTTCTAGTAATTAATGCAATTAACATGTAACCTGTATGTAGATTTTCATCTTTGTTTCCTTAAAGGTTACTTGAAGCAAATAATTCGAGAGCCTTTGCGTTTCTTGAAAGACAGTTCTGGAAAGGTTTTAAAGTTAGTTCGTTCTTTTAAACGTGTTTTCGTAATATAGTGTTTTATTATAACTTATGTCAGGTATGTTTCTTTTCTTTTTATCATACAAAATTTAAAAGTAAAAAGTATTAATTCAATTTTTTATTTAAATTTAGCTTCTATGCAACTTAATGGAATGGAATTGGCTTTTATCGCAATCAAAGTTGCAAGAGTTAGGCGTTGACGCTATCTTAAATCGATATTTAATAATTGCTCTTCAGCAGTATCCTTCACCAGGAGCAGCTTTAGAACGAGTGAAGTCGGTATGTTTAACATTTTTTGTATTATTTATTGATAGAATTCTGCATAGGCACACTTTGGGGTCCCGGTCTCTTTAAGGATTAAGTTTTCTCGGAATGTTCTCTGTTTTTTATGTTACATTACATTTCATGGTATGTAATTTGTGATCATAGACCACTCGTAGACCACTCGTAGATACTTTTATATGTTGGTTGTTATTGCTTCTCTGACGGTTGATACATACCTATCGTAAAACATCGCAAAATATAAAAATAAAATATAATACCAAAATATAAAAATAAAATATAATAGCGTATTCAACTTTTTCACAACTAAAAGAACATAAAGTACATGAAAATATTTATAAAAACCTCCTTCTTGTTAATATTAACGCCCCTTCCAAGAAGAAAGCAACACATTATCAGAGTACCCTGTTAACTAAGGTATCTTCACGGAGAAACAAGTCAAGCGGAGTAATTAGAGGAAAGTTTGTGTTGCCTCGAATTTTTCACTTTTCAATAAATCAAACTTATTGAAAAATTTAATTAAAAAGTAAACATAAGAATTTCAAAATGCGGCTATAAAAACCAAATACATGCACATTATAAAAAGCAAAAATTTTATTTTATTTTGGTGTAAGTTTTCTGTAAACAGTGGAAGAGGAGGAGGAGGGAGGAGGAGAAGGAGAAGAAGAAGTGGGCTAAGAGAAGGGTATGTTCCCCGCCATTGTTATTGGTCTCAAGGTTTCCCCAAAGTATTGATTCGTTGATAAAAAAAGTTACGGTTCATTAAAATCAAAGCGAAAACACTCCAACTTAAAATATATTTCTTTTTACATCTTATTACGTTAACATTTTTTACTTCTTGATGCCTTTGCCATTCTTTCTCTGAATATCTTCATTCTTCTATCTTTAAGTATCCTCATTACCCTTACTTTTACCTGTTCTTTTGACTTTTTATATATCCTGAAAAAATCTTTCTAGTTTTTATTTCATCTTACCCCCCTGCAAATGCCTATTTAATTCCTGTAACTTAGATTTTTTAAGGCCGATTTTTTGCTGATGACACATTTTTTTAGATTGTTAGTATTTTACCTAAAGAATGGTTCGAAAAATCTGACCAAATTATTCCCGGATTACAGAGTGTGTCGAGATACCTGGTCTCACTTTCTAATATTATCTATAAGTCATCTCTTGGATACACAGACGATTATGAAAAAAAGCGATCTACGTAAGTGTCAAATTATTATGTTTACTTTTTGCTTAGCTTTTAATGTTGTTTTTGTAAATTTTTAGGTAAAAAAAGTAAAAAAATGTAGGCGTTGAAATTTTTTCCTTCTCAATTCCGAGATATCAAACTTTCCATTTTCTTAATATCAATTGTTTTTGTTTATTATATTTCGCAGTCGCCCGGAAATTAAAAAAACATAATTTTCTAAAGTGACGCAATAAAACAGCTTTGTTATGTAACTGTACATAACCTGCTGAAGAGTTCGTCATAAACTGCTAAATATTTAATAAATAGAAATGTATGTTGTGAATAGATTTTATTGTTAATTAATTATTCATAAACTTACCTATAAAAAAAAGTTATGAGTATTGAACTTTGTCACGTAATTAATCTTGTTTCTTGTTTTTGTTTTTTAGTATCCTTATTAAAAAAACCATATCTATTCTCATGCACATTCAAGCTTTTGATGAAGCAAGACTGGTTGCTAGAGAATTCAAAGAAAAAGACATAACTCGAAGCTCCCCATTATAACGTTTCAGTTTCGAGGGCTGGCGTTGGGTTTTTAAAAATCGGCTGTTTAAAATAACAACTGTTCGCATCTGAAAGATTTTTCTAACTGTAAAATTTATTTAAAAAAAATATATGCGCGTAATGTTTTATACGTCTAAATGTTCTTCTCTTCTCTGATTCTTTAAATTAATCTGATTATATCTCTAAAGAAGCCGAAAAAATTGCTCGGAGTGTTATTAAAGTTTTTGATTGCTAATTTGTGGCGGTTTCTCTTTTCATTTGTTTACTTAAGCCTTGCTTAATCTGCTTTTTTTAAAAAAGCTTAGAATAAAAAACAATACAAAAGAAGTTTATATCCAAACCTTTTAATACGCCGTAATTTTTCCCGAGAAAGTTTATTTAAAAGACAGCACCTGCGTTTTGTTATTCTGTGTTATTAAAGTCCACCTGACGCGTCTTACAATTTTAAGTTATCTCACCCCCGGTATTCGCATAGTCTATTGTGAGGAGTTCTTTAGCTCAATTATTTGCTGCTATATTAAAATCCATGTTAGTAGAGAAGCCTATTTGGAAACTGGGGACTTGGTTGCAGATGACCTGATAACCACTTTGTTTATTTAAATATCGCTGCCCCAGTTCAATAGTGTAATATCTCAAAAATAGTCATGTTTGTTTATTTTGAACAAACAGAGCATGGTCTTTCGAGTGCAACACTGCATTACATCAAAATAATTTATTTTCGATGTTTTACTACGGTTCTTCGTCTGAAACGAGTATTCTTTGGGTTTTGTAACTTCAAGTCATTTTTCTCAAAGCGTCTTATTTTTAGATGTTTCACTGTTGAATCGTGGCAGCGATATAGACGAAACTAAATTTTAACCAATAGAAAAAGTAAACTTTTTAATTATAAATCGGAGAATGGTTAATTTTACTCGTTAAAGTAGTTTCAAAAAAAGTTTCGTTCAAAAAGCGGAACAAAACTGCGTTCGAGTATTCTAAAATAGAATTACTTTTTTTTTGCAGAACTAAAATATCGTAAATTATTTACGCGAAAAGATTGGAGCTGATAAACAAACATAATTTTTAATTGCTATAATATTCCTTCGTAATCGTAACAAAACGGTGATTTACATTTGGTGCTCTAAATAGTGTTACATATAAATGTTGTAGTTATATATAAATGTTGTAGTTAACATCGAAATTTGTCTTTAACAAGTTTTCTCCGAATTAGCAGGCTTAACTCACGAAGAAAAACAAAACAACAATAGAAAATAAAAAGTTAGCTATCAAAACCTTTCGTGGATATATCAATAATTTATTTCTTTCTTTTTGTTTATTTTAACCCCCGTTTACGCTATTTAAAGTTGTCAATCTCCGTCATTCAGAGCGTTTGCAAAGCTGAATAGTTTAACTGGATTAGGATAACACATTTCAGAAATTCTATTTGAAGGTTTATCACCATAAGTGAAATGTTTTTAAAAAAGGAAAATGCAAAGATTACGAATTAGCAATATTTTTTGATCAAATTTTTTATTTTAAGCAATTATGCAACAAAGTCTCAAAAAAGATATTTGGAATCAAAGATGGTATTTGGAATCATAGAAGATATTTGAAATTACTTTGAAATTAAAGAACTATGAACAATTTTATAGTAAACTCTTCAGGAAACGAACAAACTATGGCTATGTTTTATGTAACTTTGAGAAAGATTTCAGTTTTATTGGCAATTTCTTTTTGTTTAAATAAGAAATTTGTTAATGGGAATGGCTTATCGGATAGTGAATGGCAAAACACATGGAAATGCGTTCCAATTAAACTTGATATTTGCAAAGACATAGTGTACAACGAAACTATAGATATGGATGGTGGGGTCCTTAATCCTTACACAAACAAAACAAATCAAGATGAGAGTAAAAAAGATTTATCAGACTTTGCTCTTTTGTTAAAAACAAAATGCTCTGTCCACTTACGCTTGTTGTTGTGTAGCGTTTATTTGCCTTTATGCAGCGCTAAAGTTGAAAAACCCATTTCAGCTTGTCGTCCTTTATGCGAAGAAGTAAAAAGCAAGTGCTTACCATATTTCAATGACTATGGATTTGAATGGCCTTTGAATCTAGAATGCTCCAGATTTCCCAAAGAAAACTCTGTTGGATCTTTGTGTATTAATGGTGGTTTAACTCCGTTTAATGGAACGGAAGAAGTCACTGAAACAGCTGCACCTTTGACAAAGAGGAAGATTTATGAGCTAGATGATAAGATATACACAATCAATCGCAGTGCGGTCACTTCAAAGGGAGCTACGGTCCACATTCATTGCGGGAATTTATATTCACGAAACAGCGAAAACTATTTTTTCCTGAAAAGAACAAAGACTTGCGTTTTAGAATGCTATAAAAATGGTCTGTTTTCTTCAGATGAAAAGGATAATATCGAGAAGTGGATTTCTGCTTTGTCTAGCTGTTGTTGTTTGATATGCTCTGTCGCTCTAATTGTTGTCTTGGCTGAATACAACAAGGTTTTACATGCAGAGAGAGCGGTTGTATTCATCACTGCTTCTTTTGTTTTTTATTCAATTGGTCATATCATCCGGATTGTTTACACGCGAGAAAACATCAGTTGTGGCGAAGAAAATGGCAGGAAATACATCTTACATGACGGCTCCGCAAACATCGCGTGTTCTTCTATATTTGTTCTTTCTTACGGGTTTTTTATGGCGCAAAATATTTGGTGGGTTATTTTGACAATTTCCTGGTTTTTAAGCTCAGGGCTGAAATGGAAACAGCAAGCATTGGCGAATAAGTTTAATTACTTTCACATCATAGCATGGGGTGTTCCCTGTGCAAAAACGCTTGTAATACTCGTTTTACGAAAGATTGATGGTAATGAGTTAACCGGAATGTGCTCAATCGGAAATCAACTCATAAGGTTATCATCACTGAGTGGGTTCGTTTTAGGTCCTCTTTTTACCTACCTAATTACAGGGACCATTTTCTTGTTTTTTGGAATACTTGTTTCATATAAGTTATCATCTTGTAAAAGTTCACCTGATTCTAAAACCGTATTAAGGTTTGGGCAAGAGGCGCTTTCAGTCGGTGTTTATGCAGTTTTACACGCTCTTTTTTCTGCTTACATTTTATCAAGTTATTTTTATGAGTACTTTAATAGGGCATCATGGACCAATGATGCATACTTAGCAAGACCAAATTTCAACGTGTTTCTTTTAAGAACTATTTTTGAGTTTATGATTGGAATTACTGCTGCAGTGTGGTTGTTGATGTTACATTTTCCTGCATTTTATAAAAGACTCAAACAGAAAATCAAGTCTCCGCACCAAACTTCTCCGTTGTTGTCGAGGCGCCCCTATCGAACCAACGGATCTCAAATTTAGTATTTCAGTATTTAAACAACCAAATAGATTTTAAAATTATATTTTTTCTTCGTTTCAGTTGTATTATGAGCGGGAAAAAGCATTTAAAATTAATTCCCTTATTTATGTAGCTAGTTGTTTGTTTAACACGGGCATGTTAATCTATTTGCTAAGCTGATGTTTGATAATTCTACACTTAGAAATTGTTTAAACAAGAACTTGAAGTATCTTTCTGAAGTTTTTTTTCATATTACTATTTATGAAATCTACAAAATTATTTACTTAACAAAATAATTCATTAAAAAGCTCGACAATTTAAAAAAAGTTTAAGCAGAGGGGCGCCTCTTGTTTTATTGTTTATTATGGTGGCTCAATTTTCACGCATTACTGATCATAGAATGTCTAGTTAGTCTAGTAAGTTCAGTAATGGCTCTACAAGATTATTTCTTTAACGAAGTATTTTTAACACAAAACACTTTAAAAAAAACTAAGTCGTACACTCTTTTCTATACTAACTTTAAATGCAAATTATAAACCAATATATTAAAAAAAAAAAAAAAAAAATTATGTACTAAAGTTAAATTAGATAAAAAATTAAAAAACAAAACAAATGAAAACGTCATCATTAAAGATAAAAAAAAAAAAAAAAGTTAAAGAAAACTTCCTTTCAAAAAACAATTGGTTCTGGTTAAAAAGTACGTTTTGTACAAGATGAAACCAAACAAACTAAGATATAAGGTTATCACTGGTTAAGGTTGTCAGTTGAAACAAATAAGTTCAGAATTGAAAATTGTTAATCTTGCAGATTACAAAAAGAAAAAAGTAAAACAAGTAAAAAATATCATTAAAACGTTTTTCTTATTCGCTTCGTGTGTTCGCACCCAAGATGTCGTAATAGACTTCGGGTTTAACAGTCTTACAGCATCCGTCTAAAGCATGCGATATCCTACAAACAAGATCTTCTCTCCACCATGATGCTTGAATCATCAAACCGATAGGTAACTTATTAGCAGAGTATCCAATCGGCACTGAGGCAGATGGATGACCCGTCAAGTTACCAAGAGAACAAAATCTAAATAAAATTTGTATATACTATATAATATATACAACTTTAATAGTATGAGTTTACCTTTCAAGATGCCGCGTCTTATGCGCCATCTTGAAATGTAAAGTCATTAAAATCGATAATTCAATCGTTTTTCACTCCCAATATCAGGTGTTGGAAAAATGTTTAAACCAAATTGGTTTGCAGTGTTAGAATCATCTTAGTTTTTTATTTACGAAGGTAAAAATATATAAATTAACGCAAAATAAATAATTGCATTTTAGAAAAACTTATCTTTGATCAATATTTACTTAGATTATAATAAGTCTTCCAGAAATTAAAAGAACTCGTTCTAAAGAAAGATTTCCAGGACAATATTTTCACTGACAGAAATATTTCCTAATTGGAATATGCGTAGTTTATAGAATATCTTATATTATGAAAGCGCTTTCTTGGAGTGCAAAATATTGTAAGAATTGTTTATCAAGTTAACTATAAATGTTTGTCGCCAAAAACAACTTCTTTTTTTTTCCATTTTGTAATGCCCACACTTATATACTGAAGTATGATAAGATAAAAGTAAATATTTCACTCCAAATCAAATGAGGTAGGTGGCTTACAAAAGATCTCTTGAAATCTTTTGGGTCTTCTTTTCACGACTGTATTTTATATATTTGATAGTTAAATATTTATAACATAATATTTTTTTTTTTTACTTTTAGATGTTTTCAAAGATATTTATTATAAATATTCAAAGTTAATGTTTAAGAAATGAACTTGATCAAGAATTAAAAGCAACAACAACAAAAAGCACATTAAAAACGAACGTGGGTGTTGAATTAAATCATTCAGCTCGAGGAGCCTTTTGAGTTAGCATATTCAAGTTATTCTCTCAGTCGGTAATTGTTTAGAAAAATTCATTTTAGTTTCACTTCTTGGCAACAACATACGATAGTGTTCCGCAACCTGGTACAAAATGACACAGATCAAACAAATTTACTTCGCCATCCATCTGGCGGTAAGCAATAGAACCACAAAATTTTTTAAACTCATCAGTATTTTTGCCTTTGCCACCCAAGATTTTTTAACGTAAGCCTAGTAATCATTCTGTAATCATCTGGTGGTTGTAAGCCTAGTAAACCTTCTGTAATCATCTGTTAGTTGAATTTCGTTAAGTTGATGTCACAGGTTGTATATTACGGTCAAAGTCGTTGAAGCTATAGCAATGATATAACCAAAAAATTATTAAATGTCATCCACATATTAGTACAATTAAAGAAAATTAAGCTGATAATATGCATTTAAAAATTCATGAGTTTACTTTTGAAGATTTATGAGTTTACTATTGTTAATAGAAATAATTTTTCGTACTTTGAAGTCATATTAATTAAAGCCCTAACCAATGAATAATAAAACACTCGCCATGATTTTACAATTTTTCCTTTGTGCGCAAGTGTTTTTATCGCTTATGTATCAGCCAATGTATATTTCATAACATTAAGGAGCTCGTCAAATCATTATCAATAAATTCCAATACTCTCGTCTCCAGTTAACCAGAAGGTTACAAATAGTAAACGGTGTTTACTATTTTAGAAATTTCCGATTGCTATCGCAGCAGCTAAATGTTTTCAAAGTTAAAGATGATCTTAGAATTTCCCGTGGGACAAGAACGGTTTTTTGCTAATAGAAAAATATGATCTTAGAATTTCCATGGGACAAGAACGGCTTTCTGCTCATAGAAAAAGAAAAAATTGAGAAACTCAAAATCATCTTGAATTAAATACGTTCGCCGTGAAAAAAGCAAAAGTACCGAACTTCCAGAATAAATATTCTAAAATTTAGTTTTTGTTTTTTTTAATACACTTTGAGGGAATTGTTTATTTTTTCGAAATAGAACTCCAAAAACCCCAGAAATTTTAATACGGGTCCACTAGAAGCTAGCAACGCTACTGATTACGATATCTCGACGCGATGCCCTCTGTTTTTCAGTTTCGTTTAGACAGCCCTCAACAACTGAGTGAATAGCACATACGCAAAAAGAAACTTACCGTGAATGGAAAACCGAGAAAAAAGAACTTACCGAGAAACAAGAAGAACCGAGAAAAAATAACTTACCGAGTAACTTTTGATAAATGCGTTAAATTAGTGTATCCGTATTTAAGTATATCGTCATTTAGCTTTGGCATGAAGTCACCGAAAGCTAAAAGAAATGGTTGAAAACAATTTCTAAGTGATATGTACTAGATGTAACTTAATCAAAAGCAACTTTTGCTTACTTGGATTAATTATACAATCTACAGACGAAAAGAGACGCTCCAGAATTTTCATACAACGCGTTCGTTGCTTCTGTGCCTAATTATAAAAAATTCTTATTAAAAAAAAAAACTTAATAATAAGTAATAATGTTTTAGAACTTCATAAATTTATTTTTGAAAATAAATATTAGTAGCAGTGTGCTTTTGAAATATAATTTAATAGAGTGCAATTTAGTATAGTAATAATATAATAGGCACTAGACTGTATTACACTATACTATAGTATAAGCGTCACTCTTAAAATTCTAGTTAGTGTGAAAACCTGTTACCAGATGACGTACAGACGACGTGAAAAAAATCACAAATATTTTAAAATAGGTTTTCTGCAGGAAAAAAAATTATTGTTCCGAATTTCTTCTCTTTGTTTACATTAAAAAAAAACATTACTACCTGATATAATTCTATTTCTGACGATGGAAACCAGACATGAAGAGATAGTTGCTTTGGTACACGCGGAATTACAATTTCCACAAATAAGAAAGGAAAACGAAACTTCTCTGAGCACAATTTACAGGAGTCAAATGCAGTTTAACAGAGCAAGGACATAAGCCGGGATCAAGAAGGAACCACTGTTTATCTGATTATAAAAAAAAAAAACACTGCAATCTGTGTTTTTTTTTTAATAATCAGATAAACTTTTTAAATGTTCAAAAAATTATATATTTTAAGTACAATAACCAGAATGGCTAATTTATTACATTACAAAATTTATTCATTATTTGTTATATTAGGAAATTACATTTTGTAACAATCGCAGCAAACAATGTAATATGAAATGGGGCTATGGTTTTTAATAAATTTTAATACAGCGAGCTTCAATAAACCATGCAATTATGTATTCAATGTATTCAGTAAAATGCTACAGTTTTTATTATTTTTCTATTTTCCATAATCTTGGTGCTAAAAAAATGTTTAATATACAATTTAAGTTAAAAAAATTTAGAGATGTAAATCACCTCAAATTTAAGATTTTTTTACGTGAAGTATGTAGAACTCTCTGCAGCACAGAGTTGAAAAAAAATGGCTGGGTCTAAAATACTTTCAATCCTTAACCCTGAGGATTAAGAATACATTTATCATCCTCATGCATAAAGTTATAGATATTTCATTAAGCATGAACTGAAATATGTGCAAACTGACTTAGAAATAAAATAGACGAGTTTGGTGTATTTAAATACTTGAAAGGCGACCATTCAAAGTTGTATAAGGGTTTTTAATTACATGAAAATAGGAATCCAACTTCCAAATTTGTGGCAATGCAAAAAAACCTTTTTAGAATGTATTGCAGAATAAGTAAAACCGCATCATTATTTATTATTGTACCAATGTGCTCAGAGTTTTATTATCATAATGAAGAATTCTAAATTTATTAAAAATAGTTGTTTTTAGTTGTTTAAATAATTCATACATAATATAATTAGTTTTTAAATGTTTTAAAAACATTTAAGGTTCAACTAAAATGTTTCCATTTAATGAAAAAGTAAGATCTGTAACAAGTTTAATCAACCAAAGACTCATTGAATTATTTAGGTTACTTGTTCAGGTTGCTTGTTCAAGTTGCTTGTTTTGCTTGTAGAAGCAAGAGTGTAATGTTCTTGGTGAAAAAATTGCTTTTTGTGAAAAATTTTTAAATAAATTTTAAAAATAGTTACTTCAATCTTCATTTGCACAAATTCTGAAAAGTTATTAGCAGTTTTTACAGAAGTAAACTATTATATAAAGATATTCTGAGAGGTAATAATCTTTTTACAACTTTTAAAAGCTTTAGACTTCAAAAATAGCGTATCAATACCTCTAGACAAAGAAGAAAAAAACTTTACCTCAAAGTATTCAGTAGCTGTAAATGTTCCACCAACTTGTAAATTGATTTCTGAGTCTGGGTTCTGTGTTCAAAAATATATATTATAAGCAAAGCATAAAAATTCTTCAAATACTCATTTTAACAGCTTGAAGCACTGTTTCTGAAGAAAAAGTATTTTAAAAAATTTAAAAAAATCAAAACCAAAAAAATAAGTTAAAAAGTAACACAACTCACAATACTTAGAATTCTAACTTACTAGTCTATCATGGTGTTTATTGTATATTTCTTTGCAATTGGTTGCCATTTCAGTTAAAATTGATATTGCATGTGCACGGATACTTTCCTTTTAGTTAAAAAAAAAAATACACTGAAAATTCTTCTATAAAAATTAAATATTGTATGTTTTACTAATTATTTAAATCAAAAGTAACATTAAAATGCATACATAAAGCTCTGGTATTGAAATCTCAACCAGCTCAGCGTTGCATGTATTTATCAAATAGTTGACCGCTGAAATAAAAATCTTAATCAAATACAAGTTCATGAATGATGGGGTGAATTAATCGGTGCAACAAGTTAATTAGTATAATTATTAATTGAAAATATACCATAACTACAATACTGTAAATCCTTTTTATTTTGATAAAAATAAAATGAAAATTAGTTAAAGAACTTTACCTCAAAATAATTTACATACTACTAACCTTGCTTACAATGCATAGCAATTTCAGAGTTGCAATGCTAAAATAAAACATCTAGGTTACAAATTATTCTTCTGCTACAAGAACTTTTTTATCAAACAATTATATAAAAATGAAGCAAAACAGAAATTACAAAATTTAGGAAGAGCAATTTAACAAATAAATATTAAAACTACGCATACATTAAAATACAACCAATCAATGCCAATTTTGATGCCAGACAAGTCCTTTTCTTCAAATCTTAAAAGGCTTGGTGGAGGCTGCACCAGACCTAATGGATGTTAAGCATTTTACTTTAAAGGAGAAAAAAAATATGTAAAATAAATGCTGGCAAGTTATAAAGAATTCCTAAAACTTGTTTGTACTAAAAGACATTACCAACAGGACATTGAGGATCAGGCCCAGCAAGAAAGCCTAAAGTTAAAAATATTATCAAGTATTTATCAAAAGAAAAAGAAATTTTAATTCTTAGATTAAAAACATTTTTAACTTAAAGCAATATTTAACAGCACAACCTTCAAATAATATTTCAAACAAAAGTGTAAGATAACTTTACCATATGCAATTGCAGAATCACGAACAGTCGCACAAACAGTACCTGCAAAGCAGATGAATGATAATATGATGACTAGTTAATGTTATAAAACTTGTAAATGGACTAAAAATGTCTTGATGTTCTATAATATTTGTTTTAAATATTCTCATCAATAGATTTTTTCAACCTGCATGAGCAACAGTATCGCAAACTTTGCAGAAACCAGTACAACTGATTCTGGAGTAAGTAGCTGAAAGAGAAACTCAAAATCTGAAGCAACTTAAAATCTTTTACTATCATATTTTGAAATTTTTTAGTTCCAAGTATATCAAATTGAAATATCTAACATTATTTTGAATTAATGTAAAAAAACCAACTTAACCTTACTTTTTAAACCAACAATCCCATTTGTACCTGCAGGAATTCTAATTGAACCACCACCATCTGCACACAAAGCTATTGGGCATAACCCTAGACAAATAGAATGTAAAGCTTTTTTAATTCATTTTGAATTTTTTAGATGAAGAACTTTCAAAAAACTAATACCACACAAAGAACATTACTTTTAATTTTTATATCAATCATAAAAACATTTTTTATAGGTATTCATTATTGTTTTAAAAGTTTAAAGCAATTTATTGTGATGATTTGAGTAGATGAAAACAATAGAATTTTATCTAAAACTGCATATCTTTATTATAAAAAATACTATAATATACTGTTTTCATTTATTATTACAGAATTACCAGCAGCTACAGCAGCAGCAGGACCACTAGAGCTTCCACTAGAGGGATAATCAAAATTGTATGGATTACGGCATGTACCATGATATCTAAATTTGAAATGTGGGATTATAAGTTTTAACATTATAAGAAAAAGAGGGGAGTGGTAAAAAACTTATTACTGACTTTATTTACAACCATAAGTATTTGATTTCATTGTTGCATACTCTCTACCTTTTTGATTTATAATTTACTTATGAATAAAGGGAATTTTGAAAATCATTTTCAAATATATTAACAATACACACACACACATACTTGTTTTATATATGTAATGCATAATATAAGATGCTCACTTGCTTGGATTTATTCCAGTAACCCCAATCCCAATTTGGTGCATATTAGCCATTCCAATAAACAATGCACCACCTTGTCTTAGTTTTTTTACCATCCAGCCTTCATCTTGTAGAGATTTTATTGTGCTGAATTCTTCAATAGGTGTACCACTACGACATGGGTAACCAGCCTACATTTTTAGGAGATGAAAAATTACTGCATAAAACATCTCAAAAAAAGAATTAAAACTGCTTTAGCTTACAGCATATAAGAAATAACTCATAACTAATTTACAGCACTTTAACTTACTAAATATATCTCATCCTTAACTGCAACAGGAATTCCATCAAAAACAGAGAGAGGAGTTTTATCTTTCCAACGCAAAGTAGATTCTGCTGCTTGCTAAAACACAAAAGTTTATGAGCAAAAGTATTCAAAAGTAAACGAACTTTTAAACTTTTATAAATTATCCATAACCAACAAAATAAAATTATGCAGGGAAAAAATAGACTAATAAATTTTAAAACATTTCTTAAAAACATTTTTCAGATAAATCTTAAAACAAAAAATTCATTACTTTAAGAATATCTGATTTATGATATTCAATTATAATTCTCATCTTAGGTGATCTGCTCTCTGAATGCACAATAGCTTCAATAACTTTATGGGCAACATCAGTTGGAGTTCTTGTTCCACTCCTAGTGCAAAAAAGTGAAGTATTTTTACTTAATCCTATTACAGTATTTGGTTCTAACTAAATAACAATGAACAAATTAAAACTTCCGTATACAAATGTGATAAAGCAAAACTACAAAACCTATATGCCTGAATATAATCAGATATTGTATTGAATGCAAATCCATTAGGCGAACTAAATAAAATAGGAAAGAAAATTTTTTGCTACAACTCAAACATAAAAAGCAGCCAAAACAAATAAGTTACAGAAAAATCATTTTAATGTTCTATAATAGTGGAAAAAAAAAATTCAATTGTAATGATATTGCAGTTTAATATTTTGATAATAGAGTTATTTCATGATAACTTCAGTTATAATGTTGGTAAAGCTAATAATATTACAGTTATAATATTATGATACTTCAGTTATAATGCTATGATACTACATTATAATACTATGATGCTACATTATACTATGATTCTAAATTACAATGTTATGATCCAATATTGTAATGCTATGATACTATAATATAATGCTATTATACTTCATTATAATGCTCCAGTACTACAATGTTATGATATGGTACTAAAAAATGATGACAATTGTAATAGCAACAACAACATACTGTTCAAAGGTGGAAAGTTATATATATAAAAAAAAAAGAAATTAAAAACAATAAGTTTTCTATTACCTAGGTTTTAAGAGTTCCCAACAATCAATCATGCTATCTCTTGGTATTTCTTTGGAAGGAAAAACAATGGGACAGAAGGTTGGGCTGTCTGGCAGAGACATGGTCATAAAAATATTGAAATCAACTTGACTAACAATGAAAAAGCACAAGGTAAAAAAACTCTTAAAAACATTAAATAAAATGAAAAGGGGCATTATAAATGTATTTAATTAAAAAAAAAAAGAAAAAAAAGTTAACCTTTTTGCCATTTCAACTAAAAAACGTCTCCCAATCACCTAAAATTTGATAAACTACTTAAGGTGTTTAAAAATCTATTTTATCTTTTGGCTTTTATTCTTATCTTATACAATCTTTTCAAGATTACAGTAATCATAAAGTTCTCATACAGGATTAAAGAAAGACACACATGCACAATAAAAATAAAGATGACTAGATATTTATAACTAATAATAAAGTTCCTGATGAATTAGGATTGATAATAAATATCAAAAATAACTAAAAAAACAAGAGATAATAATGAAAATTAATAATAATCATATTGAAAAACTAAATATACAGATTTGATAGCAATATCAATAATTGTTATAAAAATGAAATCAAAATTTACATACTGTTCTCAGAGCTTTCCTGTAAATGTTTGCAGCCCATCCAGGCATAGAGGGGGCTTTCTTTAAAAGTAGAAAAAAAAATTAAAAAGCATAAAAAGTGATTATGAAATACCTCACTTTCATAAAAGGCCTAACTTTCATAAAACACAACTGGGTCATTCCATATCAAATCACCTAATGGTCCCCAGGGTTCCACCTCAAATTTGCTTCAAATTTTGATCACCCAAATAATCCAATTTTGCAGGTGTTTTTGACTGATTTTAAACAATTTTTGAGTTTTTATACCTCAAAATTGCTAATTTATGCAATATTAGACAAAATTTTGAAAACTTTAATGTGCTACAGTTCAATACCAACAGACAAGCTGTGCCAATATGTTGTTACTTTTGTGTATTTAGAGTAACCAGTTGCGGAAAAAATTAAAATTATGTTTTAAAAGTTATTTTAGCACTTACAGCAGCCTGTTAAAATATCACTTTTTTAAAAAAATATGATAAATTATATTCACTTTGTAGGAATAGAAAGTAGTGTAGACAGTTAAAATAAGTTATGAAACTTTTTACTGGCGAGGTTCTATATATAGACAATCACAAAAAAAGATTCAAAGACCTATACTCACTTGAATTTTATGACATAATTTTAGCATTTTGAATGCAATCCTTTTTTAGTTTAAAAGGATACCTAATAGCGCAAGTTATATTACATTTCAAAAAATAAAAATAAAAATAAATAATGCTGAAAGTAGAAGTGTATATACACATGAAACACAAGTACACTTATTTCTTTATCTCTGATTTACATTGCTTATGATACTGTCATAATCATTATTAGCAAGTTTGTAGTTATGAGCACTTCTACCTTTAATAGTTGGAGCATTTATTTGACATATTACTTTGTCAAATGGAACCCAACACTGACTTGATCGTGCATCATTAGTCTATTTTAAATTTAATTTGTTTATATGCATAAATTTCATATTAACATCTTGGTTTTCATTACAAATCTCAAGCATAAGCCCTATGTACCATTCATCATCGTAAAAACATGCAATGTATTTACCAGGTTGAATATTTGAAGGATTTTTTTTGCCAAGTTGATATTATTCAGCAAATGGGTATCAAAGATAGTATCGCTAGAGATTCTCCGTAAAAATTATTTGTCTCCACCTGGTACAAAACTGTGATAGCTTCTTGTGCCTGGGATTTTATCTCTTTATATTCTTTCTTTAGGTTAAAATAAGTTTTATGGTTATTGATATCATCACTTGAAATGTAAAATATGTTAACACCTTTAATGTTTTTTTCAGCCCATGTAAACAGTTCATTTGGTGTAAGAATCTGGTTTGCATTTGCTGCTCGTAGACTTGCTTTTGCTGTTTCTCTTTTCATAGCTCCGCCTATTCTATCATATAGACTTTTGCCATGGGATGTAGTAAAGAAGTGATGCTCAGCATTTATATTGTGATCTTCATGATGGTACATTAAGTTTATCAGACATTTGTAATTTGTGTACTGTTACACAGCACCATCACTGAAGTATTTTACTTTATTGATTGTGGGTAGTTTGATTTTGATCATTGGTAGTAACTTTGTGAGAAAACAATGAACTGTTGTTTGGTCATGGCGAAGATGGTCGGAAATTGTACAATAGTATTCACATTTGAGTTGATTTTTTTCATCTTTGTAATAAACAGTAAATAGATGTAAGGTAGCTTGATTGGCTTGTCAGTAAAATCCTTGTACAGCATCTTGCACAAGAAAACTATAGTTCTCCGGAAAATCCATAAGAATAAGACAAGTGTGTTGATCTGTTTTTTTTGCCTCTGATAAGTAGGAGGATTGTGTTTCTTTGATAAAGTGGTGATGATAAAGGTCATACAAAGTTTCACTTAGAGTTTCAATAAACTCAATAATGCTTGTTTGGACTGTGACAAGTGCAGTTCCATCAGTTGACACCCATTGTTTGTATGTGATCTGATTGTCAAAGCCATTATTTTCAAACACATTTTCCAAGTAAGTCTTCAAATTTACTTTACCAGGACAGTTAGAGCATAGATGAAACATGCAGCTTCGACTATCTATATTACAAAAATATACTTTCATTAAACCTTTGTAATATATTAAATGGCCCTTAGGTAAAGCAGCGCACATCAACTTAACACTTTGATGATAAGAACATACACAAACTGAGTGACTTCCACTACTGTCAACTGTGATGCACCACTTCGGCCTTAGTTTGCCGAACTTGCTGAATCCGACTTTGTGTGCAGGGTATAGCTTTTTAAACTCAAGATAAAGTTCTTTTAATTGAACTTATGTTAAACGTTTTTGTTTATGAACTTTTGCATTACTTATATGCACTAAAATAAAGTCTTTTTTTCCTGGACATTGTCTTGTAAACTCTTCAGATTCATAAATTTCAATAACTTTTTGTTTAACAATATCTTCTAATGGCTGTCCTATTTTAGCCTCGGGTTTAGCAAGTATTCCTTTTTCATTTTTCAACTTTTGAGCTTTCTTAGCGAGATGTTCTTAACTGAAAATGTTTTGTAAGTTTTTTCAATTGACCAACTATCAGGAGTTAGTGTTAGTAGTTGAATTTTTTCTTCCTTCACACTTATTTTCATTTTATTTTTTATTGCATCTAGCAGTTTTTCTAAATCATTACAGCTTATACATTTTTTGCCCTTTTTCCAATTCTATATCTTTTGGGTCTATTTCCAATGCTGACGCTACTAGGTTTGTCATACTTGTTGCAATTTTTTTAGCCTTTTATTTTCCATATCCTAATTTGTTGCGCCTACTTACATTTTTAAGTGGAGATATTTCCAATAAAGACATTATCTTATTAAGAACTGTATTATCAAGGTCTGAACAACTAAAATCTTCTTCAGCAGCTTCATCTTGACTAACTTCTGTATTTTTTCAAGTTTGAATTCATTCAAACAGTTAGTAAAAACTTTTTGACCAGGTTTGATCCTAAGTTGATTTGCTATTGATATGTTGACTTTACACAATCCCTTGATAATTTTTTGCATACACAAAACTTTTTAGTTTTTGGTTCTTGCAATGTTAAAAAGTAAAATAATAAAATCCAAAAAATACTGTGCAGATTTAGATTTTACTACAAACTCTTGAAGCAATTAAAATACTTTACACTCAAATTACAACCATGTGTAAATTATATCATTATAATTATATTATATGCATAAAATTAAACAAATATATATTATAAAATCGTATCAAATAAATTAAGTTAAGACACTGGTAATGTTATTTTAGGGAAAACTTATTATATTTATTCAGGGAAAAATCAAAATTATACACCTAAGTCATAGGGCTACAATCATGTCATAAGATAGAGTATAAGTCTTTAAATTTTTTTTGGTGATTGTTTATATATGGAACCTTGCCAGTAAAAAGTTTCATAACTTATTTTAACTGTCTACACTACTTTCTATGCCTACAAAGTGAATGTAATTTATCATACTTTTTTAAAAAAGTGATATTTTAACAGGCTGCTGCAAGTGCTAAAATAAATTTCAACACATAATTTTAAATTTTTCCGCAACTGGTTACTCTAAGTACACAAAAGTAACAACAAATTGGCACAGCTTGTCTGTTGGTATTGAACTGTAGCACATTAAAGTTTCCAAAACTTTGTCTAATATTGAGTTAATTAGCAACTTTGAGGTACAAGAACTCAAAAATTGTTTAAAACCAGTCCAAAACACCTGCAAAAAAAGATAATTTGGGTGAAAAACTATTACCCTAAAAAACTTCAGGTGATCATCTATTTTATTTAAAAAGTTATAATCTGTCAAAAATCAAAAAAATCTACTGTAAGCTCCAGATACTCAAATTTTGTCGATTTTGGTCTGTATTGATTCAATTATAACTTTTGAATGGTTTGGTGAATCAAGCTGAAATTTTCAGGATTGTGTTTTTTCCACAAAAGCTGTGGGTCGTCAAAGTTTGAAGTAAATTGGAGGTGGTACCCTGGGGACTTTTAAAAAACTAGGTGATTTCATATGGAATAACCCAACTGTTTAACTATCATATCTTACCATATCTTTTGGATCATACAACTTGTCATCACTATTTGGCTGATCAGATGATTGAAGAGTTTTGGTATTCATATTTGTAAAACCAGACTTTTTCCAGAAAAATAAATATAAAACAGAAAAAACAGAAAACGGCCATATAACTTGATTAAGATCTAACTCCACCACAAAACTACCAAGCCGCAATATTAAACTTTTATCAACAATCTCAAAAACTTTGTCCATTATTCTTGGTTAAAATTCTATATAAACGTTTTCTTTTTAAAACTTCTGTAATAACAACAAATAATTTTGGCACTTAAAACAATTATACAACAAGAAGGCGTTAAAATTAAAATTTCCAGAAATTACCTTGCTACTAAACAGTTAGTGAGTATCAAAAGAACTTCACACAAATATAAACATTTTTGTTTAAAAACAAAAACAACTTCATGCATCAGCAGTATAATGAGACCAGATCAACACAACTTATAAATTGTAAAACACAAAAATGTAAACATAAGTAGTATGTCATACTAAATCTCTTTACAAACTACATATATAAGCTTTACATTTCCTGAAACGGCTTATAACATCATTAAACTAATCTTTGGAAATATGCTAAAAGGATTTTATAATAAATGTAAATAATATTTTCTTAATATCCATAAATTGGATTAGAGTTATAAAAAAATAACTTGTTTAAAAATGTAAAGGTTTCAGTCACCAAAATTCACACCTACATGACAAAGTAGTTAAAATTTAGTTTTCATTTATCATTTTTAGCAGTAAGTTCTTTGAAGATATAATTCTCTTCCTCGATTAAGCAGCCTTTTCTCTTTAATTCAGAGAAACAAGAAACCAGGCGGCATAGAGAGATTATAGTTGAAGGAGAAATTTGAAGAAACAAACATCCCAATGATATTGACTAAACACATGAAATAACTTTTATTACATTAACATTAAATGTTATACATTAAGTCAACTCAAAGGATAGAAAAATATTTACAAGAAAAAAAAAAAAAAAAAAAGGTGAAAAAATATAATCAAAGTTTTTCAAAAAAAAATTCAATGAAACACTGTAACTGTAAAGTAAACCAAACTAATTACATACTAACCAAGTCCACGGCTAAACTACAGTGTTGTTTTTCAAACCAATGATCTCTCATAACCAAATGACCAGAAAGATCTGCATTTCAGTAAATTTTAAAGGAAGTTATGTTAAACAAATAAAAAAAAAATTAACAAATATAAAATTTTCAGCTTCTTAATGCTCTTGAATTACTTTTAATCAAACATGTTATAATTGAGTATTAGACTGAAAACAATCGTTTATTTTTAAGAAAACAGAATCAGGAAATTTATAATTACCAACTAATCCTCTCTAATCCTCTTATCACATACAAAAACAATTGACATACAAATTTAAAAACTTTTTGTAAATCAATATCAACAATGTAAAACGTTTTTTTTTTTTTTTTTTTTTGTATTTTAAGTTACTAAAATGCAATTTCATTTAAATAATTCATTTATTACCTCTAAGCAAGTTGACCAAACATAAGGTATCTGACAATGTTGGAGACACTTCTTCTGGGTTTATTAAAAACCCATCAACAAGATGCTCATTTGACATTTCCTTTACAGTCTCTTCGCTAAAAGCCTGGCTCGACATAATGTAGCAACTATTAGACATGATTGAATGCATCAACTTGTAACTCAAATAATCCTAGAAATTAGTAAAATTTAAAATTAATTTCATTTAAAATATAACAAAAGTAAGAAGTTTAAAATAATCATGATAAACTTTTTCTCAAATTTAACTACTATTAAAAGGGAGCAAATGTAGTTGATTAGTTCAGTTTTATACACATCTATAAAAATTTCTGTAGGTCTAAAGCTGCACTGCAAACAGCATAAAAACTGTATTGTTTCTTGACATTTACACATTAAAACTGATCATTTTACCTTAACTTCAAATGGGTCAATAAAGCCAATAATGGGATAAAGTTCAACCCAGGTTTTATACATTTGCAAGAGATCTTCTTTTGTCTTGAAAGTTCCTACACTGATTTCATATTTATTTTGTTTCTAATAAAAAAATATTTATGTAATGATGAAATTAGGCATTTTCATGATGAACTCAAAAGCTGAAAGTAAATGCACTTATCAGAACTATTATCAGGTAATTAATAAAGAAAAAAAACTAAAAAAACCATGTCGTAGAATTCATGTGCTGCAACATAAAGGATTATATCAAATGATCCTTGTAATAGATCATCTGAGCCAAAACTTCTGATAGCTGACATTATGAGATCAAAAAGTTGCTCTGGTTTATCAACATCTGGAGTAAATGCACCAGAACATAAGTTCTTCAAAACACCAGATATCTGTAATGAAGGATGAAATATTATTTAATGTGTCATCTACTGTACTACTAAAGTAAATGATTGATAAGGAAAGTTTAAAAACTACTGATAAAAAATAAAATTATAGGAAGAACTTTGATTGTACATTTTTAAACTCTGCTTTAACATTGTGTAGCAGTGTAGTTAACTTTAGAGAATAAACAAAAACAAGGGCACTAAAATTTGCTGTTCCTTAAACTTCATAGCTTGTTTCAATTTTTATGCAAAAAATTAGATTCTTCAAGTTTTATGCAACTTTATTTTTATAAAAAAAATAAAAGCTCACCTAAACTATTAGAGAAATAAAACATCACAACTTTAGTTCTCATAGCTTAGAATACTTAGAACCCTTAATCTTTAAGTTAAATTTGAAACTGTGTTTTTAAACTCACTTAAAAATACAATTTATGTACACACATTCAGAGTATATTTACTTGTATTTCAAAGGTTTTAATTAACTCCCTGTTTTTACATCTCTTTAAATAAATTAATTATAACTACCAAAATATCAACAAAATAAATAGTTTTTGAAAAACAAACTATCAGAATTCTTACACCAAATTTCAATACCAGCATCTGTTCAATATGCCTGTAGAAACTGGTAAGCATGCTACTGGCCTAAAAGTTGTAATAAAAAAGAAACCTAAAATTCAAAAGCAACCAGCAAAAGTTTGATGAAAATACAGATATTAAGATAAAATAAAAAAATAAAACTAAACCTGATCAACTTTTATATTACGTTTTGGCAACACCCATACTTCCTTAAACATAATTAACTTTCCTGGAGTTGATGAACTGCAGTTAAAAACATTCAATGCTGGTACTGGTACAGAATATTTTTCCTAAAAGAAAGTGAATTTTAGATACTGTTAAAAAATAATTTTAACGATTAGTAAGCATATTCTTCAATAAATTATACGATTATGTAAAGGTACACAATAACATCATCTCTGATATTGTTAATAGCACCCTAATGCTGTTGCCACTCATTACTTACCACTCTTATACTCATTATCAACATTAAACATTTGTATAAAAATACTATCAGTATTTTTATAGGCATGATTCTTTCCTCATCATCATCTTAATCACAATCTGATATAAATATAACTTATATCGGATTGTTCTTTTCATCATTGAGAAATTCAGATCCACTAATCTTATAGGAAAAAGTTTTTGTACTGTGCAATAATGATTTTTTTTATGGAAAATATATATTCTTTCTTTAATAACAATGCAGTAATACATGAAGCTCAAAATCATTAAATGATTAAAGTCAGAAAATCTGATCAAAAACACACACACACATTATTTTAATACAACACATGACCTTTTTCCTCAATTTAATAAAGAAGAACCAACCTGTAAGGTATGGAAGTAGTATGACTGATTCCTCAAGCAACTTAAAGCATAGCTACTCATGATTGAAAGGAAAAAAGAGCCTTGTTTGATCTCTGCTGCATACTTAATATGAAACTCTGAATGATCTAAATCACTTTTAGTAGAAACATCATTTATAGCACTTTTCTCATCTGCGCAACCAGTATTTTCTTTACAAAAAGAATCTGCAGAAATACTTTCAGCAGCAATTCTAAAAAGGGATTTTTTGCAACTCTTTCAACCAAACTTTTAGTTTTTATGACATTTAAATCATCTTTTTATAACATCGTTTTCTTACTATACTATTTTTAAAAATCAAAACAACTTACAGACAAAATGAAGAGATAATACAGATACAATTAATTTTGATGCATAAATTGATTAAAAAAAAAATAATTAAAATAAATTTCATAACTATTCCTATTAAAATAGAATACCTAAGCCTCTCATCAATATCTGACTGATCCTTTATACAAGCACCAACTAAAGCAGGGGTCAAAATCACTTTGATAACATAACATAAATGTTCAAATGAAAATCTTGATAACTTCTCTTCTTCTATAACACTTTTGGTCACTTCATTTTCACTTGCTGCAGTTTCTTTCTTTTTTGCTTTATTCTTGGTATCCTTTACATTTTTTACAACTGATTTCAAATATTCAGGTGATATAACTGGACGATCGTCAACAATGAATTGAAGCTTAGCAACCTCCTTCATAAATTTAAATGTTTTCTTTTTTACAAAATACACAACACTTGATAGCATTGTACAGTACATATGTATGATTTCAAAAGACAAACTTAACTTACCATTAAGCTGTGTAAACCTTTTTGTTATGAAAATATACAAACTGTTTCAACTGCTTAAAAATATTTTATCAACTTCAATTAATACAGACTGGTAACTAAAAGTCCTATCAATAAACCTTTTTTTTTTAAACAAATATTTTTTTAAAAACAAATTTTAACCTTTACAGCTCCATTGATGTAACAGCAAATGACAGCCTCAAAATTTTTGTAACCAGCAGGACTTATTGCAGGTTGATAGATGATCAAGATAAAACAAGAATTGAACAAAAGTAGGTTGCTTATATTTAAAATTTACTATTTTGTAAAAATGAATTAATGAAAAGCTTCAGAGAACAGCTACCTCTGATATTGTTGGTAAATTTGATTTGGCTCCAAAGTATTCACTCTGAAATGTAATACCAATTATTGGAAAAAAAGTTCACATAGCAGATTTTATTTTAATGCATGAAAATTGCAAAGAAAACTGTAGCAAAAATGTTGAAGAAATAAATTAAAGAGACTTAAATATTTTGATAACTACTTAAAGGTTTTAATTAATAATAAATATTTAAATAAAATAGCCAACTTAAACTATACCATGTAGCCATATAAGTCTCTTGGTTGTTGAAGAAATAACACATTTAGCAAATTTTCTAGTTCTTGGGGAACTTTATTCTCTTCATAATACTTGACAGCAAGCCTTTTTAACTCAAGTTTATTCATTTTCTTTAAGGTGATGCCAATCAAAAAATATTGACTGTACTTTTATTACCATTACTGGTAACTAGAATGATACAAATTTTGTTTAAAACAGGATCAATTACTGGTAACTAGAGTGATACAAAAATATATTTTGTTTAAAATCAGTATCAATTGTATTAATAAAATTTACTTTTTAAAGTCATAAAAACATTTTTAAAAATTTAAAAACAGAAACGACAGCTGTCTACAAACAAATCATTAGAGAAATAATTACAAAAACTACAAATAACTATAAATGGCAACCATTATCTATTTTGAACCTTTCTGTCCTTTTTCTTTTACTTTATGAATTGCAATCTGAGAAAATTGCATACTTAAGATGTTCAACAAGTGAATTAATGAGAACAATTAGAACTCTGACTGTTCAATATTTCAATTTCCAAAACAAACTTTTTGAAGGCTGCTTTTTTAACATTAAAAAACTAATGATAGTAACTTAGTTACATTTTTATATTGTTTGTGGTTGAAAAAAAAGACGAAGAAAAATTCTAACACTTTTGATGTTATATTTGCATTATAATAATTTTATACACAATAAAACATGCAAAACATCACAGTATAAATGAAAAATATCAAAAAATTGGTATTTTTCAAATTTAATATCTAGTGGTATAAAAATTGTTTAGACACCAACACAACTAAACATCATGATAGAAACACTCGTTTTTTAACAAAAAAATTCATTATAAATAATAACTTAAAACAGAAAGACAATTTATGTACAATAATTCAGTATTTTCCATTTTTTAAAAACAAATTTATGCATGTTAAAAATAGAATAAATTCGAGGAAAACCACAATAGTTAAATGATGTAAACAAAATACATGCTGAAAAAAAGGGGAAACAGAAGTGGCACAAAAGCTCTTTTAATCTCAAGAATAAAAAAATGATATTATGAGTAATCTTGAGGTATTCATAGTAAGGAGATATTTTCAGTGTAATAATATTGGCATAATTAGATCAAATTTGTGCTTTAATCAGGCAACAAATCATCACCAATTTCTTCATCAGCAAATTCATCAACATCTCTTAGTTTGCCTTGAGCCCCAGCTGTTTTCGGCCGAACAGGAGTATCACCCATGGGATCAAGGTAAGATGCATCTTTGAAGAGAAAAGAGTATATTATCATAAAAGACATATTTCCTAGTAAATTGGAAAATATAAACATGAATACAAATGTACTGCTTATACATAGCTTTTTTTACTGAACAAAATTCTAAATTTTACATTATCTTTAAATCTTTAAAACTTGAAAACCTTTAAACTGTAAGAAATTATTTTGATTTTGTAGCTTTGTTGTCCATAGAAAATAAAACTTTACTAGAAAACTTTACTCACAAATTACAAAAATGTCAAAGAGGCAAATTACCAATATTCTTTTGTGTATTCTTTCCTCTGCCACTTATCACATTTTCTGGAGTTAGAGGAAGGTTGTCTTCTGAGACTAAAGTTTGTTTGCAAGTTTTTATTTATACTTTATACCAGTTTAAAATAGAATTAAACATAATAGAAATATTTAAAAGATTTTTCTGATTTGCTTGTTTTTATGTTAAAAAAATACACAAAATTACAAACTTTTACAAAGATTAAATCAATCAAATAACTTTGTTGAAATCCTTCAACAAGAAAAAACTTTTTAGAATTTTAAAAGTGGTCTTTTAAGGTATGGTCATACTTTCTAGTTCATACTTTTAACATAACATAAACATTCCTACAGCAACAAGATTTATAAAGTATTTTAAAAACTTTATCAAACAACTGAAATTTTACAAATGACATAAAAATTTCAACAAAAGTACTTACAGATAAAAATGCTTAACAAAAAACTTTTAACAAAAATTCCATTAAATAAAAGGACTCCTTAAAGTAAAAAAACTACTACACAAATTTTACACAACAAAAATAAAAAATATATCCACATAATTTTATCATCTTACTTTAATAGTAAGAATATACATTATAGTTTGCAAAAAATTTAAATATTTTTTAAACTATTTTTTAAATGACTTAAACTGAACATGTTTTCTTCAGATCTTTATTAATTAGACAAATACTTTTTTAGCCATAACCAAATGTTTTTCTTTCTTGACCAAATGTCCAAGCTTTATATGTCTAGATCAAAATTACTTAAAGAAAAACTTTTTTTATACCTTTTTGAACTTTTCCACTTCCTTTGCGATTGCCACTATTCACTCTCTAAGTGTAAATTGAAATAACTTTGTTATAGGTTTTAATTTTAAAATGAATAGAAAATAAGAAGTGCAATATATATGGTGTATATCAGTTATTAGAAGGAAAGAAAAGGTTACAATTCTTTAACAGAACTTTTTACTTTTTAGCTGGATTTTTTAACAACATTTTTAAAAGCAGACAAAATTATTTAGTTCAATTTCAACTTTCAGTGATAAAATGTAATATTTAATCATTAATGCCTTAACCTCATTTTTAGTTTTTATTTGGTTAGTTATTTACATTAATACTTTACACATTTAAATACATTTTTATATGCAACAATCATAACAATCATAATGTAACATAATAATCATAATATAACATAATAATCATAATATAACATAACAATCATAATGTATCAATCATAACACTCATAATATAATTATGGCAACACAAAATTAAATAATTTTTTATCAATTAAACAAAAGGTTATAAATAAATTTGAAAAATAATAACCATTTTGACAAGTGAAAATTTTTAAAAACAGTTTGTTTTACAAAAGTAAACTATTTGAGTGAAAAAAGGAGGAATTACTAAAAGTTGCACAAAAGCAATGGTACATTTTAAAAATGCAATTTTTGAAAGATGTTTTTTAAAATATCTTTAGGCTGCAGTAAACATTTTTTTATAATGTGGAAAAATTACATCATCTTTTAATTTAATTATAAAAACATCTGGGAAAACTCCAATCAAAATGTGAATATAAAAAAATGCTGAATAAGTAAATTGAAATAAACCTTCTTTTACATAAGTTATGTATAAGCTAATAATTTTTTTTGTTCATGTGCAAAAAATCACCTGTTCCTTTTGCTCCAACATCTTTTGTATTTTAATCAGTTTATTAGAATATTCATTTTGCTCTTGGCTCAAACCTTGATCCTGGCAAAGCTTTACAAGAAACCTGACACCTAAAAAAAAAAAATTTAAATATCCAAAACTCAATAAAAGAAAAAAAAAAGAAATATTATCTTAAAAAATAAATGTAATTTTTAACAATAATTAACAAAAGAAAAAATCATTACAGTCAAGATTTTCAGGGAACTTTCGATGAATTTCTTTATATGTTTCCATGGCTTGAACATAATTCCCTTTAAAAAAAAGAAGAGCAGTTGATAGTACTTGATTTAAACTTATAATTATGCAATTGTAAAAAAAAAATAAAGCAGCAGTCAAGAGCTGAACTGTAACAACTGAATAATAGACAAAAATTTAAGTAGGTTGAAAAGATTTTGTTAATTACCTAAAAGAATGAAGACTCATAACAAACCTTTAAAGATTCTTATAAATGTTTCAATAATTAAATAAGATTTGAAAAACTCTGTTAGAATTTAAACCAAATACTAAAGGTAACTCATGCTGCCAGACAAAAACCATGATTATGAAATAAAACAAAACAAAAAATATCCAAATGATGTAGAAAATGAATAATTCATTTTCCTTTGAAAAAAAAAAATAAAAATAAAAAAAAAAAAAAAAAAAACATCATGTCTACATCTAATCAAAATAAATTGTGTTAGAAGAATATGATAGAGGGATAGTAAGGTAAATTATGATATTACTTTAAAGAAGAAATTGATATTATCTTAAAACAGCTTAAAAAATATGAGTGAACATAATATAGTAAACAAGCATTTTATAACTAATGATTCCAAAGGATGGCAGTCACCATGCCCCCGAACCAAGATAAATAACCAATTCAGAACAGAATCACATGGTATGTATGCTTAGTAACTTTAGGCTCTTAACAGGTTTTGATAAGACTTCAGCTTTATCTCTTTAAAAAGAATGTTAACTATATATTATTGTAAACAATATATAAAGATGTATATATGCTTTATTTTCAGAATTACAACATCGTAATGGAAAACCATGTAAGAAACTTTGATATAAACTTTTTCTAATGCATATTTAAGGCTTTAATTGAAATTGCTTCAGTTTTTTAAAGGATAAAAGTGAAAGAAAAACATTTACTTATTTTAGATTTGCCAGTTTTAAAAACAGAGAATGAAATTCGAAAACAAAAAATTGATGAAACAGTAAAAAATTTTATAGATGTGAGCACATGTCATGGCTTTAAGCATTGCTTTAACACTTCCAGCAAAATAAGACAGATAATATGGCTGATGATTTTTACTGGTTCTGTGGCGCTCCTTGTACAAAAACTGTACGAAAGTGGAGTTAAATTTTTAGAGCGTCCTTTTTCTACTAAAACAACATTAACAAATGTAGATCAAATGGAATTTCCTGCTATATCAATATGCAACCTTAATGACATACGAATGTCAAAACTGCGTAATACAACATTGGATAAAATTTTACTTAAGCAGAAAATTGATAAAGATGTCAAAATGGAAAATGAAATTTCTGGAGAAGAATACACAAGAATTTCAACTGCAGCTAATCATGAACTCAAAGATATGCTATATAACTGCCTATTTGAAGAAAAAATAAGTTGTAATTATACAGATTTTAAAGCATTCTATGCATCTCAAGGAAACAAATGTTACACATTTAACTCAAATGGAGATGGAAAAAATTTATTTGTAACAGGCATTGGCAAACAACATAGTTTAATAATGGAAATAAATATTGAGCAGTATGATTACTATAGAGATCTTATAGAGGCTGGAATACGACTAATAATTCATGATCAACATGAGACTCCAGTACGCATGCCAGGAATCAATATTTCTCCAGGATTTTCTGCAACCGTGCAAATTAAAAAAAAAAAGGTTTATAATTATTAGGTTTATAGTTTTAAAAGCATGGTGTTAAACATGTTTTTCTGTGAATATCTAAAGACAAAAACATTTCGGAAAGAAAAATTAGTTTTGCTACTATTTTTTCTTTTATTATTATGTTTATTATAGTAGGTAAACAATTGCAGTTAATATGACAATCATCATCATATTCAATCATAATTTGTTAAATAAAATTTCATCATCATCATAACTTACTTTGTACTTTATTTTCAAATGTAATTATGAAAGCAATTAACCCTAATGTTTACTTGCAGACATACAATCTAAAAGCTCCATATGCTACAGCTTGTGGCAGTGTACCATTGAAATATTTTGATCATTATTCTACTAACACATGCTGGTTAGAGCGCCTGACTGATCATGTTGTAACTAATTGCAGCTGTAAAGATAGCTTCATGCCCAGTAAGTAGAGTTTAATATTATTTTGGTATGAAATGTACACAAAAATCAATTTCAAAAAGATTGTGTACATTTATGATTAAGAACGCTGTTTTCTTTTTTCCTTTTAAGATAATATATTTTTCTTTTAAGGTAATTTTTTTTTTTCTACAATAATTTTTGTTTATAACTAATAATGTAGACTGACATACATATGATGGTAAAGTATGATTAAACTTTCATGGGAACAAGTAAAAATTTTTCAAAATTAATGTTTCAGCTGTTTAATTAAAAGTTAGTTATTTTCAAATCATACTTCATAAAAACTTTAAAAAATCATCTTTTTAAACTTTTTTTTTTTTAATGCATCTAAGAAAGACTATCCATGTTTGCTAGTGTTCTTGCATGCAATAACAAATAACTTTTACAAATGAACTTTATAAGTTAGTTACATTAGAGATATGTTTGAAAGCTTAGCCTAAGAGTTTCAATAACAACCAGATTAAATAACTTCAATTAGAATGGTTTCTTGAACTGCATAACATGAAAGTGAAACACTAGAGTTCCATTTTCACCTTGATGTTTTACAACTTGTTGAATTGTAAAACTTGAAAGTGAAGATAGAACTTTAATGATTTAACTATTTGTTCTGTTTGAGTTATGGCCTAGCATTGCCAATTAGAAAGAAAAAAAAAATAGAGAAATAGTTTTTGGTTTCTTTTTGCTAATTATGAATAGCATAGTAATATTTTCCATAAAGCAAGAATAGCTGAAAATCATATTTGATTTTATATGAAAATTATTTTAAAATTGAATTCATTAGTTTTTTCCATTCAATACCTGTTGATAATAAACTATAACAAAATGTATTATAAATTTCACATAGTGAAAATAGAATTTTAGAATAACACCAATTTTATATTAAATTTTTTGACTTTTTGTCAGATATATTGGAAAAAGAAAGTATGCAAATAGCAGGATGGACAAATCATAATTGAGATCATGTGTATTTTATTTTAATAACTCTAAAAAAAAAAAAAAAACATGATCTTCAGATAATACATGATCTCCTGTAATAAAAAAGTAGAAGCACTTGAGCTTTAAAAGTCTATTATATATATTACTTATAATATAAACAACAATTACAAAATATACATATTTTTGATTTTACTTTATAGGCCTTGCTCGTGTATGTTCTTTACAAGAGCTATACAACTGCACATGGATAAGTTGGGGTGAGTAGAAATATATTGATCAACTTTTATTGTCCAACAATATTTTACACATTAAAACTCATATATTGCATTTAGAACAATTCAAGAAAAAAAAAGACATTGATTGTCCAATTCCATGTGAGAGCACTGAATATGAACCTTCATTATCTTTTTCACGGTATCCTGCAAATAATGTTGCGGATCAGATTGCTAAACAAATGAAACTTCCTGGAACTATTCAAGAAAACAGAGAGTTTATTAGGTAAAGAAATTGAATAATCTTTTATCATTTATCATTGTATCATTGTGAGAAGAATATTCCAATTTTATCTTTATCATCTTTTATACAAAAATTCCCCTTAACACATCAAATCATAAAAATGGAGGAAAAAATGGAGTTAAAAGGAATCTAAACTGTTACATCATTAGAAAAAGTCTTCTTGGCTAAGTGTACCATGGCAATCTATCAATTTTCATTTTCAATCTCTGCAATGACACAAATTGAACATTTGACTAAACACCAAGCTCAAATTTTTTTTTCATTTAAAACTTGTCCTTTCAGCTTTTCAAATCAATTAAATAGAGAAATAAATTTATTTCTGAGAAAATGATAGTAATAAAACATGTTTCAGCATAATAAAAAAACTTTTTTATTTATAAATATATATTTATTTTTTATTTTTATTTATGTATAAAAGATAATAATAAAGCATGTTTCTGCATAAATGAAACCTGTTTTACTTATATATAAAATAAAGTAGGATGTATATAGAGATGTAAATAGGATGTATAAAATATAGCAGGATGTGCATAGGGATGTATATATGATGTATAAAATATAGTATCAGGATAAACCATCACCAGTTACACTATGCTTACAATAAATTTTAAATAAATGATTTACAATAATTTCTGATTTTAACCATGGTATTAATTTATTTTGCCAGGGATAACTACCTACGAATAGAAATCTTCTATGAGCAAATGAGTTTTATACAAATTGAACAAACTCCGAGCTATGATCTGATGATATTATTAGGTAAGCATAAAATTTTTTGATTCATAAGAAAGAAAAATACATTTAACCACTTACAAACAAAAATCAAGTTAAAAAAATAGAGTATGTAAATAATTACCATTATTAAGTGCATATTGATTACATATGATTACTCTTTAGGTGATATTGGTGGACAATTTGGACTATTTTTGGGCTCAAGCATTCTTACTTATGTGGAGTTCTTTGATTTTTTTGCAGTGTTGATTTATACTAAATACTTTCAGATTTTTAAACCAAGAAAAATATAAAAAAAAACAAAAAACACTTGAAAACAACAAAAAGGCTACGAGCCCAGAATGATGCAATACAATAAACAGATGGAATGTAATAGCATAAATGAAATATAAAGGAAAACTTATTTCAATTATTTTTTATTATATTACAAAAAATTATTGGTACAAGTTCCCTTCAAGAATATTTTATGAATGTTGTTGATGTAAAATTTATTTTATAATAAACATTTTTCAGAATATTTATTATTTTTCTCAATTACAAAAACTTTAACAATAATAAACATAGACATACATTTAGCATTTTATCACATATCAAACACAAGCATAATTGTAAATATTTATTATAATTAGGTTTGAGATTAAACAACTATTTGCTAATATTTAAATACAATTTTGATTAAAAAAAAAATTAGTTTAAATTGAAATATTGAAAATAAGAAAGAATTTTACCAGCTTTTCGGTAACAAGTTGCTAACATCAAGTGCCATCGAACCTCCAAAGGTCTAAATATGAAAAAGACTTAAAGATAAATAGTTCAACTTTTTAGTAAATTCTTGTAGTATAGTTATTTAATATGTACCACTATAAAATTTACTATACAAATTCAAACAAGCAAAGTATAAAATGATGTACTTAAGTGTAATAGTAAGTATCTATGCATTAAAGTATTTATACTTGATAAAAAATTTAAATCTCAACTATAATGTTTTTTAAGTCTTTTTTTTTTTGTCTTTTACTTAGTTGAATTATCCCATTTAAGTTTTGATTGTATGAAATCCATAAGAAAACAAAACATTTGTATAAGAATTGGCCAGAACTACTTAGATTTTGGTTAAAAATTAGTAAATGAAATTATTGACTTTTTATTTACAAATAACGCTCCATTAATTGAAATATATTTAAAAAAACTTACTGCACTTGAACAGCACGATCAAAGTAAGTGATAGCTTTTTCAATGAACTGTGCATCTATGTAATAGCCACCTAGCCAGACTAAAGTTTTAATACATGATGGGTAATACCTGTAGGCCTACAAAGTAAAGTTTTAAGCTAAAATTAATAGTTTGTCTGATCAGTAAGACACATAAAAGCAGTCTTGGCTACAAACCTGAACATCTATTCAGGTTTATAGGACTAGAAATTTGGTAGTAAAGCTCTAAATACACTGGTAACAATATTTTTGTCACATGAACTTTATGATGATTTTTGTTCATGCTGGTGTACCCTCATTAAAAATATACAATAATTTTGCTTAAATCACATCCAGTGCTTTTATGACAGCTAAATATTCATTTCTGACCTCGAAAAGCTTGTATTTGTTTGAATAACTTCATTTAGGCAATTGCATGACTATTGTATTCAATTAACATTTATTTAAGCTAGTTGAATTTTAAATATGACACGAATGTGTTCTAACAAACCCAACAGTTTTTGCTATGTGTGTAGGGAATTAACTTTTACATCTCAGTATCAAAATTAAACACCATTAATTGAACAGTGCTATTTAGACTATTTTGGATTTTCTTTATGGTATCAAGAAAAATGCTGGGTTCTACATAAATGTTGTGTAGCATATGTGAGACTCCTATTAGGTTGGGCTAAACAAGAACCTAGATATTTGCTATTTGTTATACTAATGATTTGAATGGAACCAAAGGATAATGTAAGTGATTGTTATTTTTGCTTAACTCAAACAAGAAGCATTGCAACCAACTCCAACAGACCTACATAGTGCCAAAATGCCTGTACCAAAGTGATCAGAAAGTCAGGATTCTAATCTGGAAATTGTTTTATCTTCACTCTAACCCTGATGACATGCTTTTACCACTGTTAGACAAAGGTCAGCCTGATAAAATTTTTGTAAAAGCTAACCAAAGATGGCAGTGGATTTTTATATCTGAAAGAGAAATAACCCAAACTCAAAATCAAAAACTAAAGAGGGAATGTTCATTGCTTCACAAATAGAGGAACTGATAAAGGATAAAAGCTTTGAAGAAAAATTGAATGATCAGGAAAAACTTGCCTGGAAATTTTTTGTGAATGTTGTCCAAATAGGGATGGCAATCCCGGGATCCCATATAAATTGTTGATCTTGTAATCCCGGGATTTCTCAAAAAAATTTCCCCGGAATTTGAGAATGTAGTAAAAAAAGTAAAGATAAATAGGGATTAAGCTATTAACTTATTTGTACATCATAAAGTGTCTAGTAAATATTGTCTTTGTTAAAATACTTGTTACATAGCTGTTTATTCTCTTTGCAATATTTTAATTAGTTTAATTTCAAATTTTCGGCTTCATTTTAATTCCAAATCATCGCACGAGAATTAGAGGGTTCTATCTGCTTTTTTTTATATTATAAAAATTTGTTAATAAAAGCTTTAATTAACAATTAGTAATAAAAATAAAAAACTTAAAAGTTATATAAATAATATTATCAGTTTAATTATGAAACATAAATAACGAAAAAGACGTATAGTTTTAATTACAAAAAATGACAGGAATAAAACATTTTAACTAAGAAAAATTGAAAGTTAAATTTTCACAACAACAACAAAAAAAATTAGATAGAACTCAATAATTATTATGCAACGAAATGTATACGTGATTCTAAAAAATTCTTCAACTGAGGTTTTAATTAATGAAGTTTTTAAAACAGGGTTTATTAAGTAGATAAACCTTTTTACAGTTATTCAAAATGGTAATTGTTTTCACAGCAACAGATTCAGTTTGAATTATAGATCTGATAAAGAAACGTAAATTGAAATACTTTAAGATCTTTAGAAATTTTAAAAAAAGTTAGAACTTAAGTAAATATTTTTAACCTACAACCTATAAAGGTAGAAAGTGTAACTTCTGAAATTCAAAAAGAAATTTTGTTATTTGAAAGTGGTGCCACAAGTGGTAATCACCTTCAAAAAGCATATGATTATATACTATCTATACGGCCAACAAGTGTGGAGTCCGAACGTGCAATCTCAGCAGCTGGGTTTTTATGTTTAAAAAATTGAACAACGAAAAGATTAAATGACAAAATGATTGACGCTTTCAGTTTTTTAAAGAGGTACTTTCAAAAATAAATAAAATTCTTGTATACTCATTTATATTCATATTATTTTTAATTATAATTTTTAATTATTTTTTTATTTATATTGTGTTATCTTTTTAATGAATTGTTTTACAATTTAAATTATTTAGATTCATTAGCAAACGAACTATTTTAGTTAACTAAAAAATGAAAAATGATTAATTTATTGATAATATAATTATATTATCAATAAATTTATCATTTTTCAGTGTTTGATGAATATTTTACTCTTCACATGCTTCAATGCCAATTATCATTTCTTTTATCAAATCCCGGGATTTCCCAGGGATAAATTTCTCAACCCCGAAATCCCGGGATTGAGAATGTCCGGGATTTTGCCATCCCTATGTTCAAAATTTATAGGAAACCATAAAGTGGAAAATTACAAAGACTTAATAAACGAACTTATGTTATGAAGGTTCCATCAGGAAATTTCCTTATTGGGAAGTGCTATTAAGTGAAATGGAGTTTAGAATTGCTGGCATATTATTGCTGGAGACTAAGAAGGGACCTACCAGAAGCCAAATAATCACAAAAATCATAAGTATTTATTATACATTAAGCAATAATTTCTCTAAATGCAGCTGATTTTTGTACTTTTTACAAAAATATGTTTTGATGTCATAAGTAAACCTGATCTGTCAATTTCTTTTGATTGATATGTTATTGTTTGGTTGCCCTAGTTTATTCAAAATTTAACATTTATTTTCATGTGACATATAAAAGTTGTTTAAACATTTGCTTAGCTTTTGAGAAAAATTTTACAGTTACACAGTTTTTATGAAAACAAAGTTTACGAAATGCATTTACTTACCTCATACATATATTGAAAGGCTTGAGATTTATCACCATCTTCTTCATAGAGAATAGCCACCTTCCTTAAAACTGACGAATCTGTTGGCACAATATTGAGCAACTGTTGATACCTTAAAGAAATCAAAATGCATAAAAAGTTTTCTATAAGTTATGACAAAAGCATAAAAGACAAATAACAAAGAGAAAAAAACCTGACAACAAAAAAATTTCTAGAATGAAAAAACAATTTTTACTTTATTGTGCTGAAAATACTAAAATATCATCAGATAATGTTACCTTCCTCCAGCTTTAATGCTTACAAAAAGTAAATCTTAAAGTAATAAAGCTCACCACTCTAATGCTTCCGCAGTATTTTTATCATTCTCATAGCTGCAAAATATGTTAAAGAAACTTTAATTTTTTTTTAGAGAATTTTTGCAAAATTGAAAAAACAAAATGAAAAATACTTCATATTTGATAATGCAATAAAAAGATACATAACAGCAAGCTGACAAATAACTTCAGGATTATTGGGCAAAACTAAGTTCAACTTATGAAAACATTCCAAAGATTCATCCAACTTCCCCATTTTCTTATAGCATAAACCTTAAAATGAAAAAACATATAATCAACACTGTATATACCAATTCAAAAATGTTTCTTAAGAAATTAAGAAGATGAAAATATTAGTCTGTGGAAATTACAACTTGATTTATAAATTAGTTATAAAAGTATTTAACTACTCTTTTCAGTTAAAATCAGGAGGATGAATTATAAAATGAATCAACTTTTACAGTTATATATGATAATTTTGATTGCAAGATTTTTACAACAATCTTAATGAAGCAGCTTTAAAATATTGTGTAGCAAATTAGAAGCAAATCAATCAAGTCATAACTGTAGCATAATATAGATCATCAAAGATATAAGTAAATCTGAGCAATCATAATTAAATTCAAAATGAATATTAAAATGACAGCTTAAATATTTTTAAATTAATTTTAAGATGGTTGAGCTGGAAGGATTATCCAATCTCAACTTTTAAACTAATAAAGAAAATATTTTTCCTTCCAAAGAAATATATTAAATTGCAAGTTGGATTAAAGCAAAGCAACTGAAGCTTACAGTTCCAATACCTTCATTTTACATGAAAAATATTTGGTAAACATTTAGTAGAAGATATTGAATAAAAAGAGAAAAAGAAATTTTAATGTTCACTTTTAGATCCACATTTTTTAATGGAAAAAAATACATATTATACTGCAACAATAAACTATTTTCAATATTAAATCTTATTAACTGAAAATCATATGGAATTAATAAGTGAATTAAACAGTTCTTTAATACACTTAAATCATAATAATTATTTTTGGATTTTCAGCATTAACAAAGTTTTATCAAATACCTTTTAAATAATTTATTCTTCAAGAACATTTTTTTGTTTTTGTTTTTTTGTTTGTTAGTAATTTACTCTTTTAAAAGCTACATTAAGCAGCCTGGGTAAAGTGAGAGACTTTTTAGAAAGTGTCTATAACTTTTATTTCTGCAGAATCTGCAGTAAAGTTTGACAGACTTAATCAGGAGAATTATTAGAAGTTTGAATATGATCAGAGCAAGATCTAGAGAAAATGAAAACAAATATACGATAAGAAATTCATACTTATCCCTATAAATATAAAATAACATATACAAACTTATCATGCTAATAGTTAAACGAACCAATAATTTGAAAGAATCTCATTTGCAGAAATGTGCCTTGCAGAGAAAGAAGGTAACTCATAATCTTTTTTGCTTACTAGATTCAACTTCATAGATATCAAGTTGTCAAAGAAACCTGCTTAGTTTTTGTCACTTTGCTAGAGCACTTACATTTTGTAAGAGGAAAAAAACATATACATTAGATTTCTGGGGCCACCTCAATCCAAAAAAATGTCTTACAAGATAAACCAAGTAGAATTTAAAAGGTGTTCTAAATACTATAGAATTGTAATAGCAGCTTAAAAGACTGGATCAAACTGTGATTGACAATCAATTTTAAAAAGAGGATTGTATATGGAGTAGCAATCCATTTTGCACAAGGATTGGAATTGGATAGCCAGCCTTTTTTACGACAATTTTTTAATGCCCAGCTAAAACATAACAGCAATCTCTTTAATAGTAATAAAAAAAACAGTTTACCTAAGTTATAAAGAGCCTCTGTACATGATGCTTCTATGCTCAGAGCTTCAGTGAAATATTCTTTTGCTTTTAAATAATTACCATTGAAGTACTCAGCATTGCCTTTGTTAAGTAATGCTTAAACAAAATGCAGTCAAAAATAGTACGCTATGGTAAATTTATCAAAATAAGGCATTCCACTTGAATATTTTATTAGAAAATAAAAACGATCAAAGAAACTTTTGCCAATAATTATTTTTGGACTTACCAGCTGGATTGTATCGATCACTACTTATTGCAATATCAGCATGCTTATCTGACTGGGCAACATCTCCTTCCTAATTACATTACATGTTATAGTTTATAATTTTTTTTTAACTCTCAAATGAGAGTTAATTATGAAAGTGAAGAGAATGAGCAAAAATATTAATGCATTTTTATTAAATTTTCTGGAAGTTAGAATAAAAAACCAAATGGAGAATATTACCAAGAAATACAAGAAAGATAAATTAACAGCAGCCTGAGATTGCATTTTCGAAGACTTTTTTTCAAACCTCTTAAGTATTTGAGTGGCCTACACAAAAAATAATAAATACCAATAAATTCTAATATTCCTAAAGCACATTTCTCTAACTGCCAGTTACAAAAAAAGAAAGAAAAAAAAATCCTACTTTTGTAAAATCTTTGAGTTTTAAATAAACTAAAGATCTAGTTATCTCAAGTTCATTTGCAAGTTCAATGTAAGGTGATGCTTTAACAACTTCTGTACACCTAAAAAAGTAATGTTGATAAAACTTTACATAAAAAAAGAAACAACTGGTAAGTTTAAATTAAGTTTATTTTCATTTCACTTGCAAAATACTTATAACTGCCACTTATTTCATAAATACAAATATATACTTAAGCTGAAATGTATTACAACAGGTGTTCATTTTTTTAAAACAATGTTTATAATTTTTAAAAAAACTTTAATTTTAAAATTTCAAAATTACTTCTTTTAAAGTGACCATAATAGGTCTTTTCATTCAAATGAAATACTAATCCAGTAAAAGTTCAAATGATACTTCTTACCAATCAAATCCTTCATCAAAGCTGTCTTCAATTATAGGAGCAATAAGTTTAGCAGCCATAGTAATATATCGTTCAGCTGTCAGCTGCCTATATGTAATGAATAATATTAATAACATTAAAACGTGTATACAAAAACCTTAAAAAACACCATAGCAGTAAATTTAATTGTGAAAAAATAAACTAGTAAAGTATTAAACATATATTTATAGAAAATAATTATATGTAAATAAACTGATACAAAACTAATACAGCAATATATTTATAATATGTCAAGTTACTTTTGCTTATCATATCTTCTCAGTGAATCATCACGAATAGCTTCTAAAACCATCTGTCCATGATAATCATCCTAAAAAGATATTTGCCATACTAATGATTTGAATGGATATTCCAAAATTATCATTGATGCATTTCCAAAATTATAATTATAACTTTTTAAGTTACAATGATAATTTTAGAAAATCCTGATTCATAAAGCCAATTAAAATCATTTAGCTGGTTTAAAAAAAATCATACTGTAGCAGGATTGTATTTTTCGCTATCAAGATCTATGAATGCAATCTGAGTGAGCTTTTGAAAAGACTTCTTCATTTTTTCTTTATCACACAAGGCATAGGCGCACAATAACAGATTAAAGCCTTTAAAAAAAGTAAAATAAATATGCAAGTAACTTTATCAAAATTTAAGTAGCTAATTAAATGTAGAAAAATATTTATAAAATTATTAATTTAACTAGTTAATCTATTAATTTATAAAA